>NC_056565.1:42170015-42247492 GCF_013358625.1 Macadamia integrifolia
ATCCCTTTTCCCCAAGGTTCATGGCTAGTGTATGTGTTGGCTTTGCCCCTCCTAGCCATAGAACCATCAATTTATTATTTTTATTTTAATTGTCTCCCTTTCCCTAAAGCCAAGTAGAGTAACCCTTGTAAGAGTGACTCTCTGGTCAAGTAGGGAAGCTCATATTATGATGCATCCCTCGAGCTAAGTAGAGAAACCTACTTATGAGTCTCTCTCTAGCTTTATCCCCTTTCTTTTACTTTATTTTTATTTCAGCATTTTTTTCCCTTTATTTATTTATTTGTTTTTTTTTTAATTGTGTGGGTTATTTTCAGTTATTTATTTATTTATTTAATTTTAATTGCGTGGCTTGCGTCTTTAAATTCTTAGATGACGAATGGTTAGGACGTTATTTTAGATACATATTTTTAGAACGGTAATTAGAATTAGATCACAACCATTAATCAGTTCACTTTCGCATTATTAAAAGAAATAAAAAATAAAGTGGCTGCTCTCCCTGTGTTCGACCCGTAGCTACACTAATCCGTACGCTTGCGATTACATTTTAAATTTCAAACACAAACCTAGCTTAATCTAGGTCAAAATAAAGAGAGAGAGAGGTGGAAGTGAGTACACTTACCTCCGGCAACGATTCCAGCAACTAGGCGGTAGCCGGCACCAAGGTAAGACCTCCTCCATCTTCTGCCCCTTCTACTTCTTCCTTCTTCCCCTCTTTCTCTCCTCTCTTACATTGGACACAAAGGAAATGAGGAAATGAAATCCTCATTTCCTTCTTATGTGTTAATTTAGACCTTAGGGTCTGTTTTGTTGGACCCTATTCAGACCGATCGGGTTAATACAGCTTTCAAAGCCCAAACACCCGACTACTTTGGTCCGTGAAATGCTCATGACATGAGGAAAGTGTGAAGGATGATTTACGATCATCCAAGACTGCCTACGATGCCAGTGGTGGGACCCATAGGCATTAGAACCTTGATAGCAGCCTGTATGGCTCACTGAAAATAGCTCACCGGATGCAGGCCCAGTGCTTCCAGTGGCCTATTTTCAGTGGTGAAGACAAGAAGTTGTCTTGACTCCTTGCTGTCCACCAACTGGCCTTGCATGGGTGGCTGCCCTCAGTTGTGCTCATGGTCTTTCGGCAACTTCAATACATGCTGGGATTTATGTGTGAGGAGCCAAGTCACTTACTGTCTGGGATCGGAAGGTACGAACCCCCTCCAGTTAGATTGACACATGATGCACGAACACTTGGGGTCATCTCTCCCCCTTCAGCAATGGGCAGCCATGAGCCAAAACCCGATCGTGCTTCCGATCTTCAGTCCGAGACCTACCACAATAGTTCAAATTAGACCAAGTCAGGGTACTAGTGTAACACCTTGACGAAGGAAACAGTGTGGTTGCGATGAACATGCTATTTTCAGTCAACAATCTTCTCTGGATACTCCACGTATGCAAAATCCTTGTCCAAATCACGGGGTATATAAGTTAAGACGTGGGTGGGGTCAGGGATGTACTTCCTCAACATGTATATATGGAAGACATCATGTGTATCCTCCAACTTTGGTGGTAAAGCTATCTGGTAAGCTACTAGTCTGACCCTTTCCAGTACATTGCTCGGTCCCATAAACCTCAGACTAAGCTTTCACTTCTTGCCAACCGCATCACCCCTTTAACTAGAGAGATTCGCAAGAACACCTTGTCTCCAACACCAAACTCTAGATGTTTCCTTCTGACATCTGTATAGCTTTTTTGCCTGGACTGAGCTACCTTGATCCTTTCTCTGATCACATTCACCTTCTCACTAATAGCCTATATCAAGTCTGGACTCAAAATATATCATTCACCAACCTCATCCCAATAGAGTGGAGTCTGACACTTGCTGCCATACTGTGCCTCAAATGGGGACATTCTGATGGTAGCCTGATAACTATTGTTGTAAGAGAACTCAATAAGGGAAATGTGCTCATCCCAACTGTAACTCATATCTAAGGCACATGCTCGAAGTAGGTCCTCCAATGTCTGGATACTCCATTTTGACTGACCATCATCTATGAATTAAAAGCTATGCTGAAATTCAACTGAGTGCCCATAGCTTTCTGTACACATATCCAAAACTTAGAAGTGAACCTGGGATCTTGATTGGAGATGATACTAACTGGCACACCATGCAATCTGATGATGTTATCAACATACAACTTGGTCAACTTGTCCATAGAAAATGCGATATTGATTGGGATAAAGTGACCTGCCTTGGTCAAGTGGTCCACAACTACCCAAATGGCATCCATACCCTTCTGTGTGCAAGGTAGGCTTGTGACGAAGTCCATGGTAATATTCTTCCATTTCCACTCCGGGATAGGCAGTGACTACAATAACCCATGGGGCCTTTGTCTCTCAGCCTTAACTTGCTGGCATGTAAGGCATCTAGACATATGTATGGCCACGTCATTCTTCATTCCTTTCCACCAGTAGGTCCTTGTTCATTTTAGTGCTGCCAAGTTGAATGTAGTATGGAGAGCCGTGTTCCTCTCTCAAAATTGTATCCCTCAAATCACCATCACTGGGCACACATAACCTCCCATTGAACTCAAGAATCCCATTTTCAGTTATAAAGAAATCTGAGTCCTTTTGGGTTCCTTCCTGGCATTCTGCATCAGTAACCTGAGTTGCAGTGATCTTATCCACCAAACTAGGTTGTACCACTAATGCTGATAGTGATAAAGTGACACCTTCCACTAATAGCTTCAAGTCTAGTTTCCTAGCATCCTCAATGAGATGCTCATTGGTGGTTTGTGATGCAAGAGTCAGTGATTGGGATTTCTGACTAAGTGCATCAGCTACCACATTGGCCTTTCCTGGGTGATAGTGGACAGTACAATCATAGTCCTTCATCAACTTCAACCAATGCCTCTGTCTCACATTGAGCTCCTTTTGGGTAAAGAAGTACTTGGGAATCTTATTGTCACTAAACATCTCACTCTTCTCACCATACAGCTACCAACTCCAAATCATGGGTGGGGTAGTTCTTTTCATAATATTTCAACTGACAAGATGTATAAGCAATGACTTTTCCGTGCTACATCAACACACAACCCAATCCCAGCTTGGAGGCATCACTATACACAACCATACCACTTGTACCGATCGGAATAGTCAACACTGGAGCTAATACCAACCTTTGTCTTAGCTCCTTGAAACTCTTTTCACAAGTATCAGACCACTCAAATTTCACACCCTTTCGTGTGAGTCGGTTCATTGGGGTAGCAATGCAGGAGAAGTTCTCAATAAACCTCCTGTAGTATCTGGCCAATCCCAGAAAACTATGTATATCTGCTACACTCTTGGGAGTCTCCCACTCTAGAACTGCCTTCACCTTGCCTGGGTCAACCTCTATACCCTTGTTTGAAACAATGTGGCCTAGGAATGCCACCTGTGACAACCAAAACTCGCACTTATTGAATTTGGCATATAATTGCTTCTCTCTCAGGCATTAAAATACTAACCTTAGGTGAACAACATGTTCCTTTGCACTCTTAGAGTAGACCAATATGTCATCAATGAACACAATTACAACTTTGTCCAAAACATCCTAAAATACCCGATTCATCAAGTCCATATATGCATCTGGTGCATTGGTCAACCCAAATGACATCACCAAGAACTCATAATGTCTATATCTTGATCTGAAGGCTGTCTTACTGACATCACTATCCTTTATCCTAAGCTGGTGGTAGCCCAATCTAAGGTCAATCTTGGAAAATACCTTGGCACCCTGCAACTGATCAAATAGATCATCTATCCTTGGCAAAGGATACCGGTTCGTGATGGTTAGCTTATTAAGCTCCTGGTAATCAATGCAAAATATCATACTCTCATCTTTCTTCTTGACGAACAATACCAGTGCTCCCCATGGAGACACACTAGGTCTAATGACTCCTTTCTTCAGAAGGTTCTGAAGTTGCACCTATAATTCCTTCAACTTTATGGGGGCCACACGGCAAGGGGATTTTGACACTGGTGCCGAGTCAGGGAGTGGGTCTATAGCAAACTCTGTCTCTCGGTCCAGGGGTAAACCTATCAAGTCATCAAAAAATACGTCAGGAAATTCCCTCACCACATCTAGCTTGGTCAATGGCCTAATCTCTATCTCAGTATCCATCACCGATGCTAAGTAGCCCTAACATCCCTTATCCAGTAGCTTCTTCATCTAGAGCATGAATATGATAACCTTCTTGGGTTTCTTGGGCTTATCCCCTTGGAATACAAACTCATCATCATCACGAGTTCTGAAAAGGATAATCTTCTCTACACATAGCACACTGGATCTGTATGGGGACAACTAGTCCATTCCTAGAATTACGTCGAAGTCAGTCATATCCAACTCGATCAAGTGAGCATTCAACTCATGCCCATCTATGGTCACTGGATAAGGCTCATAAACATAGTTCAACCCTACTACACTCCCTGCAGGCGTACTCACTGCCAAACATTGAGTCAGCCCCTTGGGTGGAATTCCCACCTTCTTTGCAAATGTCATTTATACAAACGAGTGTGCGGCTCCTAAGTCAAATAACACATGTGTAGGCAATAATGATATCAATAATGTGCCTATCACTACACCGAGTGCAGACTCAGCATCTTCTACTGTCATATCAAACACTCTGCCTTGAGGTCTCTGGCCCTGTGGGGGCTGTACTGGTCTAGGGGTTGCATATGTTTACTAGGGCCTAGGTGGAATAGTGTATGGTGCATCACTTGGCCTCCAGCAGAGGCATGTCCTCATCATATGGCTTGGCTGATCATAATGAAAGCACCTCAGGCTCGATCCCGATCCCGTAGACTGAGATACAACAATAGATCGGGAGGACTAGGAAGTCTAGCTAGCTTCAGGCTTCTTGAACTGTACTGAAGTTGGGTTGATATTAGGCACTCGAAAGGGCTAATTACCTCCCCTAGAATCCGTAGGTCCCATTGGCCTCTTTCCCATTCCTTGCTAGGCCATAAAATTATCTCTATGCTAGTCTTCAATAGATTTGGCCACTTGAACCACCTCGGTATAGGTCTACAGTTTCAACCCCGCAATGTTTGACCTAATACCTGGCCTCAACCCTTTCTTAAACTTTTTGGCCTTAGCCCTATCCCCTCGGGGATGCTCAGGAGCAAAGTGAAATAGCTCCTTGAAGTATTGCTGGTATTCCAACACAAATCGGGAATCTTACACCAACTGAGAGAACTCACTCTCTTTCCTATCCTGGAAGCTTTCTGGAAAGTAGTTCTCAAAAAATGCTCCCTTGAAGTTTGCCTAAGTGGGGTTCAAGTTGTTAGCCCTCAAAATAGGCTCAGTGGCACTTTGCCAATCATCTGCTTCATTCTGCAACTGATAGCTCGCACATAAAATTTTCTACTCTTTAATGTAGCCCATTAGTCTAAATACCTTCTCCAGTCTACTAATCTATCTTGATGGATACAACGGGTCTTGGCCCACCTTTGAGAAGCATGGGGACCTAAGCCATTGAAACTTCTCTATCATCTTTGTCAAGTCTGTCCAGCCCTCTACATGGGCTTGGGCTTGATCCGGTATCGGGTCTTGCACATACCCATGCACATTTTGATGCCCTTGCCCATACACTTGTGCCCCACCTAATGTTTGAAGGGTAGCTGATCTAGCGGGTATTGGAACGGGTGCCGATGGAGTAGAAGGTGCGGGTGGTATATTATGAGCTTCCATTGCCACTTGGATCCTATTATCGATCCCGACCATAAACTGGTTTTGCCTTTCCTTAACTCCCTGCATCATGTTGTCCATGATGGATGCCACATCATGGGGTGTAAGTATCGACAGAGCCGGGGGCGTATTACGGGGTCTACCCCGATTCTGTTTAGGGGAAGCGGGAGGTGACGGGCATGACTGGGATCGGGACCGAGTGTTCTGGCATGACATGACTCTTGTGGAGGAATCCGATTAGTTCACATGTGTATACAAGGTTGCATGTAATTTGGAACACATGCATACATAGTGGGTCCCACAAGTATAAAATGGGCAAAATTAGGGTTAGTGTATACATAAGTGGGTCCACACACATTAGGATCCGATCACACACTTATCTCGAGGAAGCACATACTTGAGGAAACAAATAATAATAAGATTTGAAAAATAAAAAATATATTTTTTATTTCCAATATAACCACCAAAAATAGGGCATCTTTCACCAAAAATATCAATACTGTTTCTGGTGGTGTTGGCAGAAGCTGATTTGGGATTTCAACTCATCGAAAATAGACACCGGAAGCAAGTCCAGCGTTTCCAGTGGGTTGTTTCCGGTGGACCTAAAATAGCTATAAATAGAGTCGAGATTGGGGTTTAGCTTACAAGACCCTATTCTAACTCATGGGGAAGGAGAGGAAACAGCCAAGAAGGGATTTTTTCAACTCATTCCACACTCTCCTTATGATTTCACGATCAATCGGTGTCGTTCACACAAAAAAGGTATGCTCTTCTCTTTTTAACCTAGTTTTTGAGATTTTCTTCTTTGTGAGATTTACTTTTGGTTATTAAACTAGGTTTTCATTCTTGATTCTTTGGGAATCATCTTACAAGAATGTTTGGATGTCATGTGCATACTCGTCGTGTCGTTGAACAAGAGGAGCAAGCCGTTGCAGCACAGTTCAACCCAATCCTAGTCCGCTCTGTGCTTAAGAGAGTTTGTTGGGAACGCTTCAAGCACCGCAATGTGGACCCGGGGATTTATGTGAGGATAAGAGACTTCCATGCATTCTGTCTCCGTCAATGCTTTGAGGTGGTCAGGTGGTACTGCATCCTAAAACCCAACAAGTACTATTACCTAATGCTGGTCAGTTTGTTCTACTCCAATTTCCAGTGCATGAATAGAGGTACCGAGGAGATGCGGATCACCTCCTATGTGAAGGGGGTCGAGATATCCTTTGATATGAGGTAGTTGGCCAACATCTTGATGGTTGACAATGCTGGTGACCTAGTTTGTTGCCTGCCTCAGACTTCAGATTATGATTTTTAAAGTCCCGACACCCTTCGAGAGGTAAACAACATGCTGACCATGGAGGCTAGTGGATCGGATCGCATAATTAACTACCTTGGCACTCTAAAATTTGTCTGTCATGCAGTCCAGTTGAACGTTCTCCCCACCTGTGGGCACTACGATGAGGTATCTATATTGCATGCCTACGTGACTTACTGCATTTACATGGGGGTGCAGATACGTCTTCCTTACCTACTGACGTGGGCCATGGTAATTCAGTCTGAGGGACATGATCGCAGAGTCGGGAACCTATGCTATAGGAGGATACTAACAGACATCTTCCTTTGATTTGGGCTAGATTTGGAGGGTTAGGGACGCTTGGGAGAGGAGGTCACAGATTTCAACCAAAACTCCCTGAGAAAGATGGCCCTCAACATGAGAGCGGTGATACATATTCCAGAGGAGGGTGAGCAGCCTATGGAGGTAGAGGGTGGCGGTGCTGGTGATATTGGTGGCGATGTCGGTGATGTTGGTGGAGGTGCTGGTGGTGTAGTGGAAGGAGCTGCTGGGGTTGGTGGTGTTGGTGGTGTTGGTTGTATTCCACCACTTGACCCACAGGTTATAGGTTCCAGGGTTGCTTCCACTTCCCAGGGCACCAGGGGTGTGAGGCCTTACTGTCTCAATGATGTTATAGCATGCCTAGATACCACCATATCACTGTTGGGGAGCAAGGAAAGCTACCTCGAGAGCGTAGATAGGACCTATTGTCTCATGGACAATAGAGTGGCCTCCCTTGAGGCATAGATGCACGTGATGATCTTCCATTTGGGTATTCCAGTGCCACCTCCAGGAACACATGGTCTGAACCAGGCTCAGGGCCAAGGACAGAACCAGTAGCAGCATCATCAGGAAGAGTAGTGGCATGTTGCCACTGTAGTTTTAGGATTTCCCTTTTTATGTTTTTCTTTGAGATTTCATGTTCTAGGTTTAGTTGAACTTTTATTTGCTATCATTTCCTTCAGTTATTTAAATTCCTAGACTTAGGCTAGTTAGGATTTCCAGCTTTCAGTATTTTAAATTTTTATGCAAAGGTGTAAGCTGTGTATTCAAGTTCTTTATTTTAACAAAACAACTTTAACACCTATGTTTGTCTCCTAATTGTGCAATTCTATTATTATTGTCTTTGAGATTTTTATTTAAATCCTAATTTCCCCAAGTTGTGGTTTGGTCGAGATTGTGAGTTAAGGCATAGCTTCAACCTCTGATACCATAGCTATCACACCCCACTTTCAGTAAACCCAACTTACCATTAGGAATACAGGCGGTGTGAGTAAGACGCGTAGCTATCTTACAAACCTACTAGGATCTCTGATAGTAATACCTTAACATTTCACAATCTCATATCACAAACCAATCAAAAGCAGCAAAATCATAATAAAATAGGGAAATTATCTAATGATAATATTATATCAATAATTGAGTTATTCTGTTTACAATCCTTCAAGACTTATACATATCGAATTTAAAACATACTATTCACAGACCTATATCAAAATAATCAAAATTACGCCGAACACCTCATAGTGCTACGTATGCACAAAAGTCACAAGCACAATCCTGGCTATACTCCTCCACTTCTGTCATCCACCAGTCTCTCACTTTGTGCTTGGCCCCAAAGGAAAAAGAGTCACTAGCCATAGGCACGACTGTACCTGCATCATCATCTAAAAGTGTGTATATGTGGGGTGAGCTTTCCAACACGCTCAGTGAGGGGTGAGGTCAAGCACATCCAAACAACAGTAGCAGTAATAATATATGATGCATGATAGCGGAAATTAAACACATAGTCCGTGATGTTCGTGATGTAGTTCATTTATTTTATTATCCACCTAACAATACAACTAAGTTTGGTAAATGCTACTACAGCACAATTAGGCTGTATCCCTCGTCTTGGAACTGCCATCAACTATATAGGGATACAAACCCTAGTCGTGAATAGAAGCCTATTGATCCCCGTATGCATCCATGGGTCATCTAAAAAACTCTAGATAATCCCCTCCTGGTAGTCACAGCACTGGTATATCATCGTCCACACCAGATAGGTTTTCGCCTCCGGTATCAATCACATCGTACCACAGGTGTGGCATTCTGGAAAGGCACATCAAATATATCACAATGGGTTATCCAACACCTTACCCCATATTGGGAAGGATTTGTAGCATATGGAGTGATACCAAACCACATATGTGCTACATGCCTTCATAATGATACAGGTAGTATGAATTACAAAATACCGGTAATACATCGGCCACAAAGTGTAATCCATCTCCAAATACAATCATGGGTACACGATACCGGTAACACATTGACCATAAAGTGTAACTCGTGATTTTTTACCTAATCTAGCATGCATATAATAGTTGAGTATGGACTACACAACACCGGTACCAATCGTCGACCACGAAGCATAGTCATTTCCAAATGTAGTCCCGGAGCACATGATACCGGTAACATATCGGTCACAAAGTATAATCCGTGACTACAAATAACTCTAATGCACATAATCAATGCATGAATTCAACATACATATGGAAATCATGGCACCGGTACCACCTCGGCCACGTCGAATTCTATCTCATATATACAACTAAAAACATGACGATCAAGGTATCGGTAACACCTCAGCCACACCGGATCCCTCTATACATATCCATAAACATCTTATATCATAATTGTATAAAATGTAACATTGACATGTCATCATCATACTTGAGCAGTTAAAATAATCATGTACAATCTTACACATGTGAGCAGCTCTATAATAATAAAACAATCCAAAAAAAAAGGCAACCATCCCTCACCTTGTTGATCTCTGCTTATGTTAGGGTTCAAATAAGGCCACTGATCAGTCCACTCAATTTTGGTCTCGGGGCTCGTGTGCCTCACTGTCCTAGACACAAGGGCAGTCGTACATTAGTACGTGTCAAAAACATTGGGAGAGGCCCACTTGGGTCACCCCCAAAAGGTATAGACAAGGTTTCCTAGTGATAGTAATGTCACCAGAAATAGGGTATTTCCATCGAAAATATCAGTGTTGTTTCCAATGGTGGTGGCAGAGAGCTCACTGAGCTCTATGGTTCACTAGAAACAACCCACTGGAAGGAGGCCCAGAGGATTTGGTCACTTGCTTCTGATGGTAGTGCAGACTGTCCACTCGAATTAGGGCTTTTTGGCTCGGGCCCGATCGTCGGGTTTTGTTCCATGGAGGTTGTAGGGAATGGTCCTAGCATCATTCTAAGCCAGTAAAATTCTGATTCCACTGAGCTATTTGGGAGATACGTTGATCGAACAATCGAAACCCTAGTTTGTTATTTGGCAATACTTGTTGCCGGAGCTCACTGGGCTTGGTTTGAGCTCGGCAATAGCACTGGGAGGGTGGAATACTCATTCCCCGACCTCAACATGGTTTGTACACTAAGATTACATCCAAACCTAGCCTAATCTAGGTTAAAATGAAGAGAGAGAGTGGTGGAAGTGAGTGCACTTACCTCTAGCAACGATTCTGGCGACTAGGCGGCAGCCGGCACCAAGGTAAGACCTCCTCCTTCTTCTTCCCCTTCTTCTTCTTCCTTCTGCCCCTCTCTCTTCTCTCTTACATTGGACACAAAGGAGCTAAGGAAATGAAATCCTCATTTCCTTCTTATGTGTTAAGTTGGACCTTAGGGTCTGTTTGGTTGGACCCTATTCAGACCAATCGGGTTAATACAACTTTCAGAGCCCGAGAACCTGACTACTTAGGTCTGTAAAATGCTCATGACACAAGGAAAGTGTGAAAGATGATTTGGGATCATGCAAGACTACCTATGATGCAAGTGGTGGGACCCACGGGCATCGAAACCTTGACAACAGCCTATATGGCTCACTAGAAAAGCCCACCCGATTTAGGCCTAGTGCTTCCGATGGCATATTTTCGGTGGTCAAGCTATCTTGACTACTTGTTGTCCACCAACTGGCCTTGCATGGGTGGCTGCCCTAGGCCATGCTCATGGTCTTTCGACAAATTTGGTATGTGTCAGGATTTATGTATGAGGAGCCGGGTCACTTACCATCTGGGATCAGAAGGTACGAACCCCCTCTAGTTAGATTGACACACGATGCACAAACACTTGGGGTTATCTCTCCCCCTTTGGCAATGGACGGCAGTGAGCCAAAACCCGATCGTGCTTTTGATCTCTAGTCTGAGACCTACCACAATAGTTTAAATTAGACCGAGTCAGGGCACGGGTGTAACAAAACATCCTACCTACTAGTAGTCACTATGACGAGGTCTCTATTCTACAGGCATATGTGACTTACTGTATCTATATGGGAAATCAATTCAACCTTCTTTACATCATCATGTGCAACATGGTGGATAAGGCTAAGGATCATCGAGCTGAAAATCTGTGTCATGACAAGTTGCTAACCTCAGTGTTTTCAACTGCTTCAGGGTAAATTACGAGGAGGAGGTGGCTCTAGAAGCTGACGCGATTGACTTCAATCAGGAGTCCCTCAAGAAAATTACCATTAACATCAAAGAGGCAACCGATGATGACGAGGGCTAGGGTGTGGGGTTATAACAAAAACCTATAGATGTGGAGGGGAATCCCAAGGGTGGACTTGGATAGGATGATGTTATCCCACCTGCTCCTGAGAACTTTCCACCACCACCACGAGCACCGATAGGGATATCTGTGGCCTCTTCTTCTAGGAACCACAAGAGTTCTGGTGGGGTGACATGGTTAGTCGTCTGGAGCCATAACAACATTCTCCAGAGTATGGATAACCGTATTGAGAGTGTGGACTGGAGATACTGTTTCCTAGATGGTCATGTCATGTCACTGAAGCAGCAACTGATGGACATGGCTCTATACTTTGAGATGCCTTCGGCATAGCCAGCCACACAAGATCCACCACCAGCATCTCACCAAGAGTAGTGGCCTTAGAATGCCCGACTAGCCTTAGGATTTCTCCTTTTTTTGCTTTCCCTCACAATAGGCTTTACTTTCTAATTGTGATGTTCTAGGTTTATTTCTAGACTTCTCTTTTTTTTTTTTTTTTTTGCGTTCAATTATGAACTTTGTTATGGAGTTAGTTTAGGCTTTCCTGCTTTCAGCATTTATCTTTTTAAAAACATGGATGTAAAAGTTTATATATTCAAGTTCCTTATCAATGAAATGGATTTCACACTATGCTTGTCTTCTAATTGTGCACTATTTACTATTGGTTGATTTAAGATTTTTATTTTCATCCTAATCCCCAAAATCATGTAGTTCGTGCAGATTATGAGTTAAGGCAGAGCATCGTGCTCTGATACATACTGTCACACCCCACTCCCGCTAGGATACCAACAGTGTGAATAAGAGACTTACCCGTCTTATAACCGTACTAGGATCTCTAATAGCAATACCTTAATAGTCACAACCACACATTACCAAACTAGTTAAATAATCGTAGGGGAATCAGAGTATAAGACAAGCGGAATCCTATAATTAAGTGGGGAACACAACTAACGTTAATATATTACATAACACAAATTTATTCTTTCCACATCTATCAAAACATACATATAGGAAACCCAATATATGCCATCCAAAAATACGGTATCAAAGATGACAAAAGACCACCACTCAGCTCACGGTGTGGCATAAGCACAACTGAGATCGTGCTCCTTCGCTTATGGTATCCACCAGTCACCACCGTACTCAAGCACGAAGGATGAAATGTCACTGCCCAATGGCACGACAACACCTTCATCATTATCTAAAAAGCAATATGCACTTGGTGTGAGCTCCAACTAGTTGAGTGAGGGATGGGGTACATACATGCATATACACATAGTCCATGATGCGAGAATGATACAATTGATTTTACTTTAAAAACCACCTAACCTACAACTAAGTCGAGTTCGTGCTACTACAACATATTAGGTTGTATCCCTGGTCCCAGAACTCATACATCAGTCACCCATTAAAACAAACCCTAGTTATGATTACAAGCCTACCAGTCCTAGAATGTGACCATTAGTCACTTAATGAACCCTTGATAACCCTTTCCTAGCAGTCACATCACTAGAATTTTTCATCGGCCACATCGGACTAGTTTTCTCCTCTGGTAACAATCACATTGTACATGCCACGGTCAGGTTATCCAACACCTTACCCCATATTGGCATGGGATCGTAGCATAGGGAATGTGACCTCACCACAATATGCTACATGCCTTCCACAAAGATACAGGTAGTATGGAATACAATATCGGAATCACCAATGATCGTATCGCATCAATGTCCAAGCCTATCTAGCATACAAGCAGTTAAGTATGGGACATATATTACCGGAATCGCCATCGACCACATTGTGCACCCATATCAAAGTATAGCCATGGAGTACAAGATATTTGAATTGCCATCGGCCACAAAGCGCATCCACAATCATAGCTAACTCTAATGTGCACCCAATGCATGATGCAATCATCCACACGATGATCGAAGTACCAAAACCACCTTGGCCACACCAGATCCCTTCACACAATTCAAAACATTTATACAACTCAAATACAATAATAAATGTACACAATTCAAATATAATTCAACATGTTATACAATTCATATAAATCATACAAGCAGTTGAAATTATCTACACTTGATTGCTATATCTTGCACATAATTCTATAATGTTAAAACACTACAAAAATAAAGTCAAACCACCACTCACCTCGTCTGTAGATCTAATAGGTTCCTAAATTGTAATCCCGAGTCAAACCCCGCTAGTCCTCGCCGCTTTCTGATGGTCTTTGTCCTAGGTACAAGGGTAAATGGGCATTAACAAGTGTCGGGAACATCTAGGGGGACCCAGAAGGTTTCTCCTGAAAAATACAAGAGCAGTCAAAATTGATAGTTCAGATAGAGGTCACAGGATCTAGGGTTCTTGTCACTAGATTTGACCCTGTGTGAACTTGGTGGCCTGGACAAAGCCACATAAGAGCTTAGGGTTCACCAAAAAATATGCCACTGGATCAACCTTAGGTTTACGGTGGTAAACCCAAGAGATCAGCAACTTTTGGGGGTTATGCCAGCTTGGGCCCAATCATCGGGATTTGTTCCGTAGAGATTAAATGGGGTCTTTCCACCTCTCATTGAAGCCAATCTAATCACGTTTCCACCAAGACCATAAGGAGATATGATGAAGAAATGTTTAAAACCCTAAATCCCTATTTGGTCAAATGGTTGTCGAAGCTCGATTAACTTGCTAGGAGCTTAGGAAACACAAGGGAGAGTACGGTGCACACCAAAATGATTATCGAAAAGCACTAGGGTTAAGACCTACCCCTATAACCTAATGATTCCATGGTTTACTTCACAACCAAAAACCAAAAATGAAGGGGAAAGAGGGTTTGAGAAGGTAGAACCTACCTTCGGTGACAACCGGCAGCCATGCGCATAGCCAGGAGCTTCCCCTCCTTCTCCTTCTCCATCTCCTTTTCACATTTTCTCTCCCTCTCCCACGTTGGTTTTCAGGTGAGAAATGAGAAATGAACTCACTTCTCCCTTATATAGGGTAAGGCCATAGGGTCTATTTGACTGGGCACTTATCTAAGACCTAAATGGGTTAAGTCGTCACTTGGGACACGCAGACCCACCTCCTTAGGCTCATATGGTGTGCAAGTCATAGGGAATGGTGCATTGTAGTGTGGGAGGTTAGTGAGAGCTGGCCAAAACATGAGCAGTGGGACCCACGGGCATCAAAGCCATTTTTGTATAACAAGCACTATTGAATTCATGTCACCAAATTCAGGGTCTATTTTCGATGGTTACTTCTGGTGGCCATTCCAGTGCTGTATTTTGATGAATCCGGTCTATTTTCGATGGTTGTTTTTGGTGGGCTTCTAGTGCTGTATTTTGATAGCCTTTTTCCTACCTTGGGCCATTCACTAGGGTGTTGCCCTAGGATGTGTACAAAGTCTTCCCATAAATTTCTACTATGTGCGGGGACTCAAGTAGGGAGGTGGTAGCTCATTTACCGCTTAGGGTCAGAAGGTTTGAATCCCCACCAGTTGACAGTTAAGAAATGCATGGGTAAGTAGGGTCCTCCATTCCTTCACGACAATGGGCTGTCACAAGCCAAAAATCCTTGGTGCTGATGACATCCAACATAAGACCTAATATAAAAGCTTAAATTTGACTAGATTAGGGCACGGGTGGAACAAGCGGGCCCAACTTAAGGTGGTCTAACAGATTAATCTACTCCCTGGTAGGTTGTAACTGCTTTTGGAGGTGGTTGGAGGTGCACGGGCGTGAGGGCCCGGGCCCTACGGCCAAATAATCCAATTTTGGCCAGTACCCTTACTGAAGGGTGCTCACCTGTTGGAGTCCACCCACTAGCGACCATCGGTATATGTAGGTTATTTGGGTCCACTTTGGGTGGAATAGGGCCAGTTGGATGTGTGGAGGTTTCCTTAAGTATTTACAAGTACGTGGGCTATATCTTGGTGCATTTCACTACTGGGGTTCGTATAATTCCCCTCAATGGAAAAGGATTGACACTAACTTCTACTTCAATGGTTTGAAACCCTTCCAGTGCTTAAAACATGAGCAGTATGTGCATGTGGGGTCATCCTTCCATTCTCGGTAGAAGATTGTTGCTACCTAGTAGTCATTAGTACTGGAATTCTTCTGTGGCTCATCTGCATTCAGTCACATAAGGGAATTTAGGGCATGGGTATAACAATAGTGCTTAAATAATAAAATGCAATTACAATCCATTTTCACTTAGGAATTGTAGGTTTCCATATCATGATAGTGTTGAGTGATAGCACCCTCCATGGGTTTGTCCATAATAATGGTCAAATACTCAAGGTAATTTTTTTCATTGATTAGATATTATATCTTTTAATGCCACATGTCATAGTTGAGTCACCCTTGGTGAGGTCTGCAACAACATGACTAGTGGCCATATCACTATAAATAACGATGTATAAGGTAAACATTAGGTACGCATCAATAGTTTGTTTCAGAATCCCTGATTAAAATTAGTGATTCCTTACTACAAACGGTGTGACAAAAATTTTTCCTTAGACTTATAATCAAATCTCACATGTGTGGGTCAAAGACATATAATTTTGATCGATTTTGAACAAATATATGGAGAGACATCTCCAATCTACAAAAATTATGTGATAAAAACAGGTGTGCAGGGGTCCCACATAGGAACCCGATCGGTATTTACAGTGGTATGACAAGGTAGTATATGTCACACCCCAATTCCAGTAGACCCAACTTACCATTAGGAATACCAGCGGTGTGAGTAAGACACGTACCTTCTTACAAACCTACCAGAATCACTGATAGCAGTACCTTAACATTTCACAGTCTCATTTCACAGTCTCACTTCACAACCAACCAAAAGCAACGAAATTAGAGTATAATAGCAAAATCATTAGATCTAAATAGGGAAATTGTCTAATGATAATATCGTTAACCAAGTTATTCCGTTTACAATCCTTCAAGACTTACATATATCAAGTTTAAAACATAATTTTCACAGACCTGTATCAAAATAATCCAAAATACACCAAACACCTCATGGCGCCGCGTATGCACAAAAGTCACAAGCACAATCCTGGACATGTTCCTCCGCTTCTGGCATCCACCAGTTGCTCACTCTGTACTCAGGTCCTGAGGAAAAAGAGTCACTAGCAACAGGCACGACCGTACTAGCATCATCATCTAAAAAGTGTTTATACGTGGGGTGAGCTTTCCAACTTGCTCAGTGAGGGGTGGGGTCAAGCACATCCAAGCAAGACAATAGTAGTAATAATTTACGATGCATGATTGCAGAAATTAAACACATAGTCCATGATGCTTGTGATCCAGTTCATTTATTTAGTATCCACCTAACAATACAAACTAAGTCTGGTAAATGCTACTATAGCGCATTAGGCTGTATCCTTCATCTCTGAACTACCATCGACTACGTAAGGATACAAACCCTAGCCATGAATAAAAGCCTGTCAGTCCCCGTATGCATCTATGGGTCACCCAGCAAACCCCTGATAACCCACTCCTGGCAGTCACGGCATCGGTAACACATCGGCCACGCCAGATAGGTTCCTGCCTCCAGCTACAATCACATCGTACCATAGGTGTGGCATTCTAGAAAGGCACATCGAACATACCACAATGGGTTATCCAACACCTCAACCCCTGTTGGAAAGGGTTCATAGCATAGGGAGTGATACCTAACCACATATACACTACATGCCTATATAGTGATACAGTTAGTATGAATTACACAATATCGGCAAGAGCTCAGCCACAAAGTATAATCCATCTCCAAATACAGTTCTGGGTACACGATACCAACAAGACCTTGGCAACAAAGTGAAACCCGAGACCATTTACCTAATCTAGCATACATATCACAGTTGAGTATGGACTACGTGACACCGGTACAAATCATCGGCTACGAAGAGTATTCATTTCCAAATGCAATCCCGGGTTACACGATACCAACGAGACCTTGGCCACAAGGTGTTGTTGACACCCAATTTTGTCACCCTCCTCTGGCTATGATGAAATATGGATCTTGGACATGACATCCAACTTCTGACCAACAGAGATGCTGATGGAAACATTCCCCTACCCAAAACCCTTGAAATCCCCACATAGGGAGAGGAAGGTTTAATTTTGATTTTTCATATATGAAGGAATCTAATCAAGATGACCATGTAGATAAATAGTGCTCAAAAACATGATTTTGACAATATATGATACATAAAATTAGGCTGACGGATCTCCGGTAATCATCCCCAGAAAATCAACCCTTCCCACATATATGTTGTGCACACAGACAATCCCATTGGAAACCTAGAAAAATCCCTCACCAATCCCAAACACCCTAAAATTCATCCCCTACATACCCAGATAACCCCAAAACACTCCCGGGTCTGAAACCCTAGAAATCCCAACGTGGGAGGGAAGGGGTCCAATTTTGGCTTTATATACGAAGGAATCTAGTTAAGATGACTGTATAGATGGATAGCGCTCGAAAATACGATTCTGATATTATATGGCACACCAAAATCGAACAGACGGATCTCACGTAACCTTCCTTGGAAAATCACATTTTTTTTGTGTGCATGCCGCACACACCGGCCACCTTGCCAGCTAGCCCAGCCAAGCCAGTCAGCCCAGCTTGGCCGCACACCTGTGCGTGACCCTACCACACATCATGCACACTATGCCTGCACACCGTGCACACTGTGCCAGCACACCATACCATGCATACTATGCCTGCACACCGTGCACATTGCCCCCACACCTATGCATTCGCACACCCGTAACATCACCCGTACCCCCTGCCTAATCTTTCTCTCTTCTCTTACTTTTCTAAAAACTACCATTTTTGACAAAAATTTCTCTCTCCTCCCACTTTTTTAAAAACTGCCTTTTTCGGTAAAACTTTTCTCTCCTCCTACTTTTCTAAAAATTGCCTTTTCTGGCTAAAATTTCTCTCTCCTCCCACTTTTCTAAAAATTACCTTTTTTGGATAAAATTTCTCTCTCCTCCTACTTTTTTAAAAACTACCTTTTCGGGCTAAACCTTCTCTCTCCTCCCGTTCTTTTGAAAATCACCTTTTTGCAAGCCAAAATTTCTCTCCTCCCATTTTTTTTCTAAAAACCCCTTTTACCCACAGGACAAAAGCCCTCCCCACCCATTTTTGCCTTCAGTGAGGGTAGCAACCAGAGATGGATCCCCGCCCTCTCTCCTCTCTCTCCCTTCACCATTATGGCAAGGGGGTGGCTCGAGTCATGTGTACTTTGCTTGCAGGCCCTGCACTGCCGTATCACCGCTTAGAGATACGTGGAGGCCTATTTCACAAGAGTGTAATTCATCATTTGAGATAGGGGTTTTGATGATGGTCCAATTCGGGGATCGAGAGATCATGCAAATGGGGTTTGGAGTTGCCACTTAGGGTTATGGGTCTAGGTCCCGGTGATGGGCCCAATTGCTGAGTAAAGGGCCTAAAATTTGGTCTGGTCCAGAGATTTAGGGTTAGTGTCAGGTTATAGAGTTGGGAAGGTGTTAAGCACCCAATCTGCCCGGTTCAACCGGTCTTCTTGCTAGATGCTTGAGAACGAACATTTTCCACAATTATTACTATTCCACATGTATGGCTGAGTTATACATTAATTGAATTCAAACTATTATATTGAATTTGACCCCTATTTCGGGTTAAGAGGGGTGGGCCCTTGATTTGTATTGGCTCGGACTATCTTTTGTGTTCTCCTGGCTCAGGGGAAGATGGTCTTGACCTCCAACTTCCTTTCTTGAGAGATGCTGATTGTGATGGAATCCGGACAGAGTTCGGGCTAGGAACAGTTGCTTTCGAATTTGGATTCAAACAAAGCTTTGGCTAGGAAGACTACTTCTATATTTAGATTCGGACAGAGCTTCAGCTAGGGAAGGTTGTTTTTGGGCTTGGGATGAAGTGGCCCTTTGGCAGAGATTCCACTGGGGATAGGCTCAGGGAGTGCTAGGATAAGGCAACACTTTTGTAGCGCTTTCACTGGGAATGGCTATTCCTGGAAAGATTCTAGGGACACTCGGACAGAGGTTCGACTAGGAAAGGCTATTTCTAAAAAAAATGGGCTGACCGAAAAATGGATTGAAGAACTCCAAAGTCCCAAAGAACACTTTGAAGATCAGAACAGAGTTTCAGATCTTAACAAAGATCTCTTCGTAGACCTGAAGAACCTCAAAAAGGGGGGGGGTTCTATCCCAAGAATGCTCAAGCACGCTCAAGAACACTCAAGAACACTCAAGGGAGGTGGCTCAAGAACATACTATTTTTGGCTAAAAACTGGATCTAACTAAAGATTTGGACTGAAAATCTTTAAGATCCCGAAGAACACTTCGAAGATCCGAATGAGTTTTCGGATCTTAACGAAGATCGCTCTGATGATCAGAAGAAAATGAAGAGGGGGGAGGGGAGGAAAATTTCACTGTAAAAGGGGATTCAGGTGTTTGCTGGTGTGTTTTTTCTAAGGGAGAGGGGGTATTTATAGTGTTTTTTCAACCAAGTAGGAGAGGGGGAACCCCCTTATCCAGTGGACAAAAGGGGGGCTCTTGCCTAAAGTGAAGAGATAGGATTTTTGTCCAATGGGTAAAAAGGGGGATTGAAGGCAAATATGGGTGGGGAGGGTTTTGTCCAGTGGATAAAGGGGGTTTTCAGAAAAAATGGGAGGAGAGAAAATTTTAGCTTGGAAAAGGTAATTTTTGGAAAAGTGGGAGGAGAGAGAAAGTTTTACTAGAAAAGATAGTTTTTGAAAAAGCAAGAGGAGTGAGAAAATTTTACTAGAAAAGGTAGTTTTCAGAAAAGCGAGAGGAGAGAGAAAATTTTATCAGGGGTACGGGTGATGTCATGGGTGCACGAATGCATGGGTGTGCGGGCCATATGTGCATGGTGTGCGGGCACAGTGTGCACGGTGTGCGGGCCAAGTGTGCATTGTGTGCGGGCACAGTGTGCATGGTGTGCGGCTGGGGCCCACACATTGTGCTACAGGGATTGCACACCGTGAGGCAGGGCAACGCACAATGTGCAGTAAGCCCACACACAGCGTGTGATAGGCCCATGCACAGCATGCGGCAAGGCCTTGTATAGCGTGCGGTAGCCCCACGCACTCCGTGCAATGGGGCCGCACATAGGGTGTAGCAGGCCCATGCACAGGTGTGCAGCCAGGCTGGGCTTGGCTGGATTAGTTGGGCTGGTTGGCTTGGCTGAGCTAGTTGGCTTGGTTAGGTCGGTCAGGTGGCTAGCTGGCTGGGCCGATGTGCGAGATATACACTCGAAAAAATGTGATTTTTCAGGAATGATTACCAAAGATCTTTCAATCTGATTTTGGCATATCATATATCGTCGAAATCATATTTTTTAGCACTAACCATCTGTACGGTCATCTTTTCACGCGGAGGTCATGCCTTCCCGCACTGGGAATTCTAGGGTTTCATACCCGAGAGTGTTTCGGGGTTATCTGGGTAAGTAAGGGATGAATTTTAGGGTGTTTGGCTAAGGTGAGGGATTTTTTAGGTTTCCAGCGGGACCATTTGTGTGCACGGCATATGTGCGGGAAGGCGTGACCTCCGCGTGAAAAAATGTGATTTTTCAGGAATGATTGCTGGCGATCCGTCAGTCCAATTTTGGCATATCATATATCATTGGAATTGTATTTCTGAGCACTATTCATCTGTATGGTCATCTTGACCAGATTCCTTCATATATAAAAAGTCAAAATTAGACCTTCCTCTCCTGTGTGGGGATTTCTAGGGTTTTGGGTAGGGGAATGTTTCCATCAGTATCTCTATTAGTCAGAAGTCGGAAGTCACGTCCAAGATCCATATTTCATTATAGCTAGAGGAGGGTGATAAAATTGGGTGTCTACAGAATGCCCCTCTTTGGCCGAGTCCTATGCCAACGGCCGAAGGGCAAAGAAAAGAATGACCACATTTTGTCACCCAGATTATGTACTGCCGTCATCTTGCTCAGTTATGACGGAGTTGAAAAATGAAACAGATAATATTTCCTACCTACTTTGAAGTTGAGGACTGCCAATTGTGGAAAGGAATTCGCTGCTCTTCCAATCCTGTAAAAAAGGTTAGTACTTCGATCCTGATTCTTCCTTAGCTGGGCTGCGTATGTGCCAGCTCAGGGAAATATGGTCTCTAGGCTGGGTCTTTCAAGCCAATCTAGACTATCTAGGACCGATGGTTACAAGAGAGAAATTCTCTATTCTTCCAATCTTGTAATAAATAAAAAACATTTGATTTTTTTTATTTTCCTTAGCTAGGCATCACATGTGCCAGGTCAGGGAATTTGGTTTTCCAGATGGGTTCTTTCGAACCAAGCTGGGCTATCTAGTCTTCCAGGCGGGTCCTTTCGAATCGGGCTAGGTTATCTGGTCTTCCAGGCTGGTTCTTTCGAACTAGGCTAGGCTATCTAGTCTTCCAGGTGGGTTCTTTTGAACTGGGCTGGGCTATCTGGTCTTCCAGACGGGTTCTTTTGAACCGGCTGGGCTATCTGGTCTTCCAGGTGGGCTTTTTCAAACCGGGCTAGGCTATCTTGTCTTCCAGGTGGGTTCTTTCGAATCGGGTTGGGCTATCTGATCTTCCAGGTGGGTTCTTTCGAATCAGGCTAGGCTATTTGGGACCAGGTCAATGAGATTAGACCATCTGGGGCTGGGTCAATGATGTCTTTTCTTGATTTTTTCTTCATTTTCGGTTCAGAATTTGATTTTTGATTTTGACTCTTGATGTTGATTTAGAATCTTTTGATTCTTGATGCTTGATCTGGAATCTTAAATTTTTTTTCCCTCCCTTGTTCATTCTTCATTCTAACTTTTCTAAGTGAAGTGAGTTCCTAGAACCCTCTAGTTTTTCTTGAAGTTTTTCCTCTTGTTCTTGGTGTTCTTCATTTTGCTCTTGGAGTTCTTGAAGATATTCATCTTGTTCTTGGTGTTCTTCATTTTTCTCTGAGAGTTCTTGAAGATATTCATCTTGTTCTTAAGGGAGGAGCTAGTTGGAGAATTTGACATTCTCGTGGGCTTTCGTGCAAATTGGGAAACTTTTTGGGGCTTTGTGCAATTTTTGAATGTTTCGGGGGCTTTTTATAATTTTAAAAAATATGCCTGAAAGGAGGAAGAGGAAGACTCCAGGAGAGGTTCAGCTCGAGAGTGGTAGTAGTCTTTCCCCCAGGGATGAGGGCCGGGCCGATTGGTATTTCGGACAAACCCTACACAACAGCCAGAATCACATCTACAACTCCATATGGGGTTCCTAGGTAAGTCTTTACATTTCATTCCTTATTTTGATCATCTTTATTCTCGTTTTGTATTGTTTTTGCTAATTTTTTTTTCTTTTATTATTCATTTATTATTTCCATTAGCATGAGGGGAAGGAACTACCTACCTTGTCCTCTTATGTGCTTCTATCCTTGACGGGCATTCCATTTGGGAGTAGAACCACGACCCTAAGCATAGGATTCTCGACTGCTGAGGATTTCATAGATCCAACCGATATCACTATTAAAGCTGGCCAGACGTGCATCCGCCTAGGGAGATTAGTGCTCGATGGTGGAAAGTTGGCCTGGGGGAGAATCCAGGTGACATGTCTCAGATAGCATGTTCCTTCCTTCTGTTTGCCATGGGCCAGTGCCTCTTTAGTGACCTCCGAGGGGGAGTAGATAACCGCCTAGTGTTCTTCCTCAACAATCTTTGCACAGTAGGTACCTAGGATTGGGGCGGAGCAGCCTATACATATCTCCTACGGTCCCTGGACCTACTATCCTATACGGATAGGGGCCTCAAGGGGGTAGGCTACATCATCCACGTGACTTTCCTTCTCATATCTATTTTCTTTTAGTCATTTGGTCTGCACTTCCATACTTTGATTTCTTGAAACAACCCTAGTGTTTTGAACATCTAGGGACCATAGCCCCTAAACTGAGGGATCCTGAGTCATTCCTCTTCCCCCTAGCCACAAAATGGGGAGATAACCAGGTGGTCCGGGCCCGACGTCATCCTCCAAGGACCACCGCTTGTTCTCTTTTGAACGATCTCACTGAGGTATGCCATGTCTAATATTGAAATTCTATTCGCCTAGCACTATACTTACTCTTCCTTGGTTTTGCAGGTTACTTGGAGACCATTCCATGACCTGATGTTTCCAGATTCTAAGAGAGTCGACTGGGTTCTTCAACTGTTTGCGAACCAAGTCCTTTTCCAGGGCCTATAGGGCCATGCCTAGTACCGTGGAGAGAGAGTAGTACCCCAGTGGTCAGACATTGATTCACGTCCTTATCCTGGTCTTCCTCCATCCACTATGCATTGTCCAGAGATTGTCCCTGAAGACGAGATGAAGTATTTGGCTAACGAAGTATGGGAGGACTCCTTTCTTGATCCAGATAGGGACTACGGAGCCTTCTTAGAGGAGGAGACAGTGTGCACCCCTCTTAGCCCCAATGGTCCAATGGTCCAATGGTATGTTGCCCTTTCTTGAGTATTTCCTATAGATTCTTCCTTATTCTGGTCTTGACTGATGTTCTTTCAGGGGAGAGTGAGATATGTAGATCCTTATACTATTTGGTTCCATGCTAGTGCTACCTATCCTTCACAAGTAGGGCCCTCTATAGTGCCGGCAGGTGTCTCAGAGTTACTAACATCCCTTTTCGTGGCTTCCCTGCCTGGACCTATCCCAACGCGGCCAACCCTAGTCTCCCTCATCTTCTGGAGATGAACACAGATGTAGACGCTTCCCTTAGGCTGCCTATTCCTTATGATTGTGTGAGTATCTGATCATTTTTCAATTAACTCTTGACTTCCTTTGGCTGATATGCTCTTTCTTAGGTGTCCCTGAAGATCTATGCTGAGATTAGGAGGATGCACTATGGTTTGTGTGAGGTGATAGTTGCTAAGGATCGGGAGAATGATCAGCAAGGTGCACTGATTGAGGACCTATCCTAGAGGCTGGAGCAGGTTGGAGTAGCATCTGTGGACTCCCCGACACTTCATGAGGATGGTTTAGAGTACAGTTCAGATGAAGGCTTTTGACCCATAGGGATTTATTCCTGCATTTCCTGCAAACATAAACACATGAATATTTTCTTTTTTTTGTACTTTTTCCCTCCCCTTGTTTGTTCATTATTTTATTTCAACATCTCTATGAAAACTTACTTTTGGCACAAAAGAAAATCTTTCTTCCTCTTTTTTTTGTTTGCTTGCAATGCTTAGGCACAATCAATTCCATAACTCAAGTCATACTTAGAATAATCAAGATTACATGAGAATCCAAATACTTCCTCATTCTATTACCAAGTGAATTGCACGAAAAGGGAGACGACTTTCCTACCACAGACGGGATAGGTGAATGACAAGGTGGGGAGACCATTCTTGAGGTGGATGAAAGTTCACTAACTCTTCTGGGTCTGTCTCCTCGAGCCCGTACTATCGGCTGATGTACATAGGCAAATAAAAGGACGCGTGTGTCAATCCCATCAGTCTGACACAGTTGTGGCCAGGGGTCTTCATCAAAAAATTTTCTTGTGGCTTCCCTGGGCACCTCCATGCTATATCCTGCATAGTCCTTTCCTACAATTACTTCTTCTAATCGATGATAACGTCGAATTCTGGAACTTCTCTCTTATCTCGGTAACAAAAAACTTTGAGTGGGTTTCCCCTTAATGGTATGGTGAGCTTTAGTTTCTCAAGAAGTTAAATTTGAAAAATAGTAGGACTTCCTTACTAATGATCTAGTCCAAATTTATGGCCATAGTTCACGTCATCAAATCCCTTAAACATTTCTACAAGAACCATAGGGATGATGTCACCTCCCTTCTTCAACTGTTTTACTACCTCAATCAGAACAGATGGTGCACCATAACATAACAAGCTATCATGCAAAGTAAATAAGCATCCAGGGATTACTGCTGATGGATTCCTCCCATTGGTACATATTGGATGAAGACCTGAGCCACCTTTAGAATGTCGATCTTCCTATACCTGACAAACTGCTTTACTTCTTCTTCTTTCCATGAGAAGAAATCCTGAATTTCCTCTAAGCAATCTTTCTTCAAAGAGGGTTAAAACAAGCTACCTTTGGGTGGAGATAGCATACAAACCCGAAATTCTTCAAGAGTTGGACAAATCTCTACTAATCCAAACTAAAATATATGCAGGTTGGCATCCCAGTGTTGAGGTAGCTATCAGAGTAATTGGCGATGTAGCTTCACACATCCAACTTGGCCAAGAAATGACACATTCATAGATTCTAGCAATCCTGGTGCCCTCATATTTATGTCCAAGGTCTATTTCCTCAACGTCTTATCCAACGAACCCATGAATTTTCATGAAACCAATACAAACAATGAGATATGATGATTTATCAAAGCATTACTCATTGGCTAATGATTCAAACAAGCCTTTACCACTGTTACATCAAGCTCTTCTTTTTTGCTTTTGACTAAGACTGATCAAGGGTGGAGAATAAACTGGCCTTGGTAAACTAGTGCTGGGTGGCAATTTTCTTTTAGGGGATAGAATCTTGGATATGAATGGATGGACCATAGGTGAATGACATATACCTAATGGCCTTTCATGCCAAATGGCGATTCTTGGGGGATAGAAACTTGGGTAAGAAGTGATGGACCAATGGGTGGATGACAGATACCTAATGGCCTTTCATGCCAAATGGCGATTCTTAGGAGACACAAACTATGACGATCTTTTAAGATACCTTGATTATTAATTAAGGAACCAATTTATTGCCTTAGATGGCTGAGACCGCACTTGCACATGTCAAGTTGCCTACGTATCCCTCGAAAGGAATCAGGTCAAATGTAGTTTAGGCTATTCACCCTTTTATACATAATATTTCTTGAGTTGATCCATGTTAACCAGTCCGGGTATTTCTTCACCGTTGTGGTCTACGAGTTTCACAGCTTTGCCTGGTAGAATTTCTTTAACAGTGAATGGGCCGCTCCAGTTGGGCCTGAATTTTCCTCTTGGGTCATGAATTGGGGCTTTTTGTTCTCGGAGAACAAGTTCACCCACCTCTATGTGGTGGGGCTTCACATTTTTGTTAAAGGCCCTGGCCATTCTTAGTTGATACTTCTTCAGATTATCCATGGCCTTCATGCGCCTTTCATCAAGAAAATTGAGCTCATCATGTCTAGCCTTCACCCACTCTCCTTCAGGTAGCTGAATATCAAGAAGCACCTTAGGGATGGTACTAGGATTTCTACGGGTAGAACCACCTCAACCCCATATACCAAAGAGAAAGGGGTTGCCCCTGTCGAGAATCGTACAGAAGTCCGGTACGCCCAAAGGCAAGGGGTAACTTATCAGCTCAATCCTTGTTTGTTTCCGCCATTTTTTGTAAAATGACCTTGATATTCTTGTTAGCTGCTTCTACTATCCCATTGGTTTACAGCCTGTAAGTGGTAGAGCGATGCCTTTTGATACCAAATTTTGTGTGAATTTTATCAGTCTTGCCCTTGAAGTGAGATCCTTGATCTGATATCAATTATTGACGTACTCCATATCAGGAAATGATGTTTTCCTAAATGAACTTGGTCACCTTAGCAGATGTGAGGACTACATAGGACTGAGCTTCTATCCACTTGGTGAAATAATCAATAACTACCAAGATGAACTCGTGGCCCGTTGGATGCTTTAGGGTTGACATTTATAATGATATCAATGCCCCAAGCGGAGAATGGCCAAGGAGAACTAAGCGAATGCAATTTTGTTGGCAGGATATGTATGATGTTAGCAAATATCTAACACTTGTGGCATTTCCTGATGAAGTCCACGCAGTTTGCTTCCATTGTGTTCTAGTAATATCCCAGCCTGAGGATCTTCTTAGATAACATCTTGGTATTCATGTGGGGTCCACAAAGATCTTAATGAATTTCTTCCATGATGGTTGTATCTTGTTCCTCATCTACACACAACAACTGTTTTCCGTCATAAGACAGTTTGTATAACAAATCCTCTTAGAGAATAAACTGGGTGGAATATCTTCTCAAAAACTTCTTCTTTCTGTTAGTTGCTTCAACTGGATACTTCCTTTCCCTGATGAAATCCACTATGTGAACAAACTAAAACTGACCATCTATAGTGAGAGAGTTCACCGAATTCTGATAAATGGGCCTACTTCTTTGTTTTACCAAGAATGGTCGGACTTTAGCCATAGGGTTGCACTCTACTATTGAAGCCAAGGTTGCAAGGGCATCAGCAAACTGGTTATTGCCCCTCTAGAATTATTCAAATGAAATCTTCTCAAAGTGTTCAATCACCTCTTCCAGATGCTCTTGATATGGATTTAACTTCTCGTCTCTAGTTTTCCACTTTCCCTGTGTCTTACAGATGATAATGGATGAATCACCGTAAACCTTGATCCTTTTCACCCCAATGGTTAAAGCAGTTTTGAGCGCCAAAGCACAAACTTCATACTCAGAAATATTGTTGGTACATGGGAAGTCGAGGCGGAATGACGAAGGTAAATAAAGACCGTTAGGAGTGATAAGCAATATCCCCACACCACATCCCTTCTGATTGGATGCTCCATCAAAGAATAACTGCCATTCATTAACTATGTCTTCTTCCTCTACCATGGCAATTCCTTCATTGGGAAAGGCATCATCCAAGGATCTTCCATCTTCTATGGGGTGAGCAGCCAAATGATCGGCTATGGCCTACCCCTTGATAGATTTTTGAGTAACATAGGTGATGTCAAATTCTAATAGCAAAAGCAACCAATGGGCCATCCTTCCTGTTAAGGCCGGTTTCTCAAAGAGATATTTGATGGGATCCATCTTTGAGATCAAATGTACCGGATAGGAAACCATATAGTGTCGTAACCTTTTAGTTGCCCAAATCAATGCAGCACAAGTTCTTTCCAAATATGTGTACCGGGTCTCATATTCCAGAAACTTCTTGTTGAGGTAATATATGGCATGCTCTGCCCCACTTTCTGTTTCCTTCTATGCTAGAAAAGAGCCCATGGAATATTCTCCCACAGACAGATACAACAGATGTGGTTCTCCTTCCATTGGCGGTGTCAATACCGGTGGGTTCATAAGGTACTCCTTGATCTTGTCAAAGGCTTGTTGGCATTGTACATTCCATTCCGTGGGTTGATCCTTCTTCAGTAGTTTGAAAATTGGTTCACAGATTATAGTCAACTAAGCTATAAATCTACTAATATATTGGATGTGACCCAGAAATCCTTGTATTTGCTTCTCAGTCCGAGGCGTTGGCATTTCCTGAATTGCCTTGATCTTGATAGGGTCAACCTCAACGCCTCTTTCACTCACCAAGAAGCCTAACAACTGTCCTGTTGTTGCCTTGAATACACACTTCTGAGGGTTCAACTTCAGTTGATACTTCTTGATTCTTTCCAAGAATCGCCTTAGTGCTGGAATATGCCCCTTCCGATCTTTAGACTTTACTATCATGTCGTCCGCATAGACATCCACATCTTGTTCATCATGTTATATAATATGACCGTAACTGCCCTTTGATAGGTTACCCCAGCGTTCTTCAGTCCAAAAGGCATCACCTTGTAACAATAGGTTCCCCATGGAGTGGTGAAGGCTATTTTCTCACGATCCTCTGGGTGCATGCTTATTTGGTTATATCCTGAGAATCCATCCATGAATGATAATAAAGCATGCCCTACCATATTATCCACCAATACATCAATGTGAGTTAATGGGAAGTCATATTTAGGGCTTACTTTGTTAAGATCTCAAAAGTCTACGCACATTCGTACCTTTCCATCTTTCTTCGGTACTGGTACAATATTGGCCAACCATTGGGGGTACTTTACCACTTGGAGGAACCCCACATTCTATTGCTTCACAATTTCTTCTCTAATCTTCTCACTCCAATTTGGCCGTATTCTTTGGAGCTTCTGTTTTACTGGATTTTCCCCAGGGTAAGTCGACAATTGATGCTGCACAATGGTGGGGTCAATACCAGGCATATCCTCATAAGACCAAGCAAAGACCTTGGCGAATTCCTTTAGAAGATTACTCATCTGTTCTACTTCTTCGTCATCAAGGGTAGTGCTAATTTTTACCTCTCGAAGGCATTAGTCGGTTCCTAGATTAATAATACGAGTATCCTCACGGATGGGTTGGGCTTTCTTTGGTTTGCATTGTTTTATTAATTCATGATATTTATTAAGATCATCATCAGAAAAAGGAGGCAAGTCATACTCGGAATCATAAATTTCATTCATGAAAGAAAGAGTAACAGACTCGTCATACAAGGACTCTGGACTCTTCTCAAAAGGGGAGATTGACACAGAATCACAAACAACAGATTCAACTACGGACTCGATAACTGGCTTGATGCTTTCACCAGGGGTAACCAGGCTGGTTGACTCAAAAGCATAAGTAAACTTGAAGTTTTCCCCAATGCTTGTCCAATTTAGAAGTGGTTCAGTGGCTTGATGGATGAGGAGATGTGGCGAAGGGCCTTCTTCACCTTCTGAGAAAGTTGTTGCTATTTCTTTGTGGTGCAATGGTTCCTCTGGATAGGTGCCTGCTTCTTCATGAATACCAGTTGATCAATCTCGTGCTTTCGAAATCTGAACTTTCTGAGGGGTGAAGATCGATGGAGACTGCTCAATCCTTTTTCTATGAAGTCTATCTTTTTTAGCCTGTTAAGGGATGCCAACCCAGTGCCTCAGTCACATCTTTGACCACCTTCACAAGCCTTCCCATTGCAATTGGTTCGGGCACAGTACATACAAACCATCATCCTCTGTGCTTTCCTCTATTTTGCATACACATTTCTTCCTCGGGCTTTTAGCTCTTGTAGGAGAGAGCAAATGAAACCTTTCAAATCAATGGGAAGCGGTAGACTCTAGGTGAGACTTATCTTCTTCTCCCATTCTCTCTTCATGAGAACTCAAGGACTAGGTGCCCCCTTTGATTGGATTAATGTTGTAGGATCATCAAAGGAAGACCCAATCTCAATCAATGTAATTTCTGCTATCCCAGTGATGCAACTGTCTTGGTCAACTTCTTTAATTAGCATTTTTTGTTGTTCCACTTCATGAGTCACCCAATCGAACTTGTCTTGGAAGAAAATTCCAAGTCCTGGTTGCATCTTGGCGGCGGTTTCATCAAACTATGGCTCCACATTTCTGCAACAGGGGAAATTCTCTCCTTCTTTCACAAAGTACCCATTGAGAGTAGGGTAGTAAGTGACGGAGATCTTCCTAGTCATCCTCAGCACTTTCTACCCTTTGACAGTTAGAGGAGTGTACCTGAGACTATTCTTTTCTTTGTTTATCGCCAAACCAGGCTGCTTTGGAACTCCTTGGTGATATTTCCCCGTTCCCATGCCAGGAAAATACTGCATGTTCTTCATCATTTGATTCACTGGCAGACTCCAAATGGCTTTATAGTTAGCTGGGATTTTCTCCTTTGGAGCTTCTTTGGCAATGGCTGCGAAAGTGGTGTCTATTTCAAAACCACTCAGTTGCACCTCCTGGGCTTGTTCTTCCCCATTTTCAATGTTGGCCAGAGTGTTAACCACTTCAGGATCTTCGGTCACTAAGACCACCTTCCCCTCATGAATGAACTTCATCTTTTGATGGAGACTAGAGGACACCGCCTTCGCAGGATGCAACCAAGGCCTTCCCAAGAGCATGTTAAAAGCTGTCAGTATATCAATGACTTGAAAATCAACATCAAACTTCACTGGGCCAATCTTTACAGCAAGGGCAATGATGCCAAGGATCTTCCTCTTGGTATTATTGCATGCCCTTATGGTTTGGGTGGTTGGCCTCATTTCTTCCAAGTTGACACTGATACTCTTTGCTGATCTCAATGGCAGGACATTCAAAGTGGACCCATTGTCAACAAGAACCTGGGGAACCACTTTTTTAAGGCATTCAATTGTAATGTGGAGAGCCCGATTGTGTTGGGTTTCCTTAGGAAGCTCAGAATCCGAGAACATTAGAGATTGCACTACATATGTTGCTCCTACTATATGTGTGAGGTGCATCAAATTTATCTCGATCGGCACTTGCACATTAGTGAGAGACCTCCAGACTGCTTCACGGTGAGAAAGGGATGCCATCAACAATCCCCAAATGGAGATGTTTGCCTGGGATTTCTTGAGTTGAGCTAAGACTGGGTTCTCTGGCTCTTTCTTTACGCTGCTAGTTTCGGCCTCATTAGCCCTTGGCTGCTCTACTGCTAGAGCCTTGGCCTTGTAGTCTTTCCCACTTCTAGTTTCCATCACATTGATTGGTTTTTTCACAATAATCTCAGTGGGATAACTATCTTCATCATCATTGTTCATTAGGGTGATAATCCCCACCATAGAATCATCTTCTTTTGATTCTCCTTCCCTGCTTGGGGTGGGAAGTTGAGGACCTCCACAAATATCCACCGCCCTGGCTCGTAGCTTCTTGATTGCATTGGAAAGCTGTTGGAATGCAGTGTCTACCGCCTCTATGATTGTGTCATCTGGTCCTATTTCCTCCAGATCATCCAATTGCTCCTGGTAATAAAGATCACTGACAGTTAATTCCCCTAACATTTTGTCAATTTCTTTTACCCTTTCCTGCATCCTCAATGTGTTGGAATACACTTCACATAATTTTTCTTCCAACTCAGATGTGGAGTACTGTTCATCCATATAAACTTGCTTCGACTTTCTAAATTCCCCCTTATTTTCTAAATCTGATGTAGAATCATCTCCCTCCATGCACAGGGAAGGGTAAATGCTACCTGTTGGATCAGCTATTAGGTCATCATTGCCAATGGCATAGGCTGAGAAACATGTGGGATGTTCTAGTGAGTAATATTTTGACTCATCATCATAATCATTGTACCAAGGTCCTTGGTAGTCATCCCAGTCTGGATACCCATCATCCTCAGAGTCATCTCCATCCTTCTCATCTTCATTTTCACCCTCAGAGTCATCTCCATTTTCATCCTCATTGTCATTGTCATCATCCTCTTCTTTTCTGATTTCACTCCCACTTGATTCTTTATTAGATTCCTCAGGACCATCAAACTCTCCAGCATCCAACTGCTCGTAGTATTCAGAGCATATGGACCAAAAGATTTTCATAGGGCTGGTCCTATCATTGCTGGCTTGAAGTTCGACCAGTCCTAACTCATCATCCTCTGTATCACTCCCTATTTGGATTAAGGAAGTGTATTCTTTGATCTGCTCCCGTATGGCCAATGTGGTTACTGCTCTGAGAAGATCAATTGTGATCTCTTCAATTACCTCTGGATTATCTTCTAAAGTTATAGCAAGCTGAATTAGAGAAGTAGGATCACTCTCCTAGTCTTCCCCCAATGCATTTACTGACCCTGTTGATGAATTCATCTTTAAGGAATCTAGTAGTGCAAGCATATCCTTCCAATCGTATCTGTCCATCCATCCTTCTTTTGGGTTATAGACCAAACCTTGAGAATGAGATTGGCATGAGGGTGATGAGGGATATGAAGTGGGATGGTATGAAGATGATGTAATGTGAGAGGTAGAATATGAAGATTGGGGGTGATAGGATGAAGAGGTTCCTCCACTCTGATGGTGGGGGAAAGGTTAATGATATAGTGGACGCTGAGAATATAGCGGAGGCTGATAATACTATGTAGTGGATTCTTCTAATGAAGAGGGATGGATTGGGGGCACCCGATCTTTTGACTCTTCCTTTGATGATTCTCTTCTTCTAGCGGTCCTTATGTCTTCAGCCCTTTGACTCATGATTTTCCTATAAGCGCAGGCATTCATATGATTCTTTCGAGCTCTAGGTACAATGAGTTGAGTAGGGTCACTCTTTGTAGTTTCTTCATCCAAATTGTTCACATGATCGGGGAGTGGATTGGTATTGACATTGGGAGGCTGCTTGATTTTGACCTTAATGGTTCCATTGTCTATCAAGTCCTGAATTGCATGCTGTAAACCCAAGCATCTTTTAGTATTATGCCTCTTTTGAGTGTGGTAGGCACAATACTCATGATTCCTATACTAAGCTGGAGGAGGGTTGTTGATCACTCTTGGAGCCACTGTCCCTAGCAATCCTTGCTTCTTTAACTTCTCATATGCGGCTGTTATGGGTATTCCCAAATCAAAAAACTGCCTTCTTGGGCGAGGAGCCTTCTGGGTGGGTGCATCTGCTTGTATTATGAAGGGCTATGAAGAAGTGGCCGGTGAGGCTGCTGAGCTGAACTTACCATATTAGTTTTTGTACCCTTTCCACATCCGACTCGGGTGTTCTTGATTGCATCTTGGGAGGATCCTTGATACTGGGCCTTTCTCAGATTTCTATTCTCCACCCGTGTGCCGGTGGCTATCAATGCATCAAAAGTTTGCAAATGCTAATAGTAAAGAACATCAAAACAGGGCTTTGACAAGTTCTCTATTAACATCTCTACCTACTCTGCTTCTGAAGGCCTATCTGCTATCTTGGCAGCCTTGTCTCTGAATCTCATCAAGAAGGCGGTGAATCCTTCTTTAGACTGCTGCCTCAAGGTCTCAAGCTCCCGACATTTCACATCCACCTTAGTATTGTATGAGTACTATTTGATGAAGGCCATCACTACTGCCTCCCAATTCTGAGTTTGTGATGACTCCAACTATGTGAACCACCTTAGTGCTGGTCCCGATAGGGTTAATATGAAGGCTTGCCCCATCTGGTTATCTGCAAGTTGCCACGACTTGGCGATGCTGAGGAAGACCTTGAGATGAGCCTTGGGGTCTCCTGACCCATCAAATCTATCAGTCTGCCACTTGAATTTTTCTGGAATTCTTGCTCCAGAGAAGAAACTGATTTCCTCAGAATCCACTGCTTGGCCTTCTAAGCCTTTTCCTACTCGAATCATGTTCTCCAACTTCTATAATTGCTCTCTAAGCTTCCTTTCTTTCTTCTCCTCGAGAGGCTCAAAGTGGACGTGTACTGCAAATTCCTCTTCTTCCTCTTCAATCACTACCCTAGGAGGAGGGACCCTGGAATAGGCCCCTTGTTGACCATTCAGTTGCGTAGGGAAAGATCCTCTCTGACCAATCGGCTGGACATGCTCTGGTTCCCCTGAGTCAACTCGGGAAGAATTCCAACAATGACCTATAGCTCCATTCTGATCTACATCTCCTGTTGCCAGTGCCAACTCATTCCTGGGATCAGTTCTAGGAGGGTTCTGAAGCATATTCAGTATCTAAGCTATCCCTCTTTTGACTTTAGCCATCTCTATCTATAAGGTCTCCATGGGATGGACCTAGGCCTGTTTGGGTGTTTCCATGTTGGGTGGATCCATGCTTACTGGGTTGTAATCACTTGGCAGTAGACAATCTTGAAGAGATGACGGAGGTGATTCTGGATTTAGGCGGGTCAATCGATTACCCTAATGCATCCAAAGGGACTGCGGTGAATACTTGAGATGTGGAATTGTGCCTGAACCAAAAGTGGTTTATTTTAGGATTCTTGAATTCCCAACCCCTTGTTCACACATTCACTAGATTATCAATCAATGATCCATCTAAAGTTAGTTCGCTTAACGATAGGGGGTGGATAGGGTTCGATGCCCCTGGTCCACCCAATGTCATAAGTAGGAAATTCATACCAATGGCTTGTTAAGAATATTCCCATAAGACATTCCATGCAATAAAGTCATGCTTTCCTTGCACTTTTCCCACTAGGTGTCCTTCCTCCTGATTTTCTTGGGACTTCTTGGGACTTGACATGACTTTGGCGGGACTACCCCTAAGTCATGTATCTGGACTTTTTCCTTAAAGAGGAGGGACACCTTTTATCCAAAACCCACTTTAGGAAAGCAATTCTTTTTGACGGAAATATAGTGTAGGAACATTCCTTTTTAAGACCGCAAACAAGTTCTACAATTAGCTTATGGCGCTCCTAGCTTCTTCATCTATTTTCTACATGATGCAAGCATACGGTGGATGCAATAGGACCGACAAGGCTTCCTTGACAGGACCTATATACGTAAGGTACATGATCCTTTTGATATACCCATAGGTACGAGATCAAGTGTGTGACTTCCTTGCCCATTACTCGTGACTACACATGAGGTTAAGTAATTGGCCATGGAGTGGTAAAACCATGAGTGATTGTGTGCAAAAGTGTAATGTAGGGTAACCATCATTCGATCTTAGAATGCCGTAAAGTGTTTGGACCTCTCTAAGGGTGTTGGCACAAATACAGACATCCTCGCCATTTGATGATGCATTCAATCTCAGAATGTTATAAAGTGCACGAACCTCCCCGAGGGTGCTGGCACAAATACAGCATCCTCACTGTTTGACAATACCTTTCATTCTTGTACAGGAAGCGGGTATCATTTGCTCTCAAAGTACTCTCCATGACATGCACTGACCTCCCCAAAGGTGCGGGCATGACAGAGAGTCCCTCGCCAATTGATTTCACTTCGAGCATGATGCATGATGTAGTTAGGGAATACAATTACAAACATGGGGTTAGCCGAACATGTTTTCAAACAAATGTGGTGGAAAATGTTCTTGCATTTAACGGTAGCATCTAGTATTGGAAGCTTAACATTTATCCCCAGTGAAGTCGCCATTGTGAGAGTAGCGACCGGAGATGGATCTCGGCCCCCTCTCCTCTCTCTCCCTTCACCTTCATGGCAAGGGGGAGGTGGCTCGAGTTGTGTGTGCTTCTCTTGTCGACCCAACACTGTCATACCGTCGCTTAGAGATACGTGGAAGCCTATTTCATAAGAGTGTAAAATTCATCATTTGAGATGGGGGTTTTGATGATGGTTCAATTTGGGCATCGGGATCATGCAAATGGGGTTTGCAGTCGCCACTAGGGTTATGGGCCTAGGACCCGGGGGTGGGCCCAATTCCTAAGAAAAGGGCCTAAATTTGGTCTGGTCTAGAGATTTAGGGTAAGTGTCAGGTTACAGAGTTGGGAAGGTGTTAAGCACCCAATTTGCCCGGTTCAACTGGTCTTCTTGCTAGATGCTTTAGAACGAACATTTTCCACAATTATTACTATTCCACATGTATGGCTAAGTTATCACACATATATACATTAATTGAATTCAAACTATTATAAACATTAAAACAAAGCTTATTAGATGTCTACATTATGCTTGAATGGGGAGGGAGATTATACCTGAATTTGACCCCTGTTTCAGGTCAAAAGGGGTGGGCCCCTGATTGGTACTGACTCAGACTGTCTTTTGTGTTCTCCTGGCTCAGGGGAAGATGGTCTTGAGCTCCAAAATCCTTTCTTGAGAGATGCTGATTGTGATGGTATCTGAATAGAGTTCCAGCTAGGAACGGTTGCTTTTAGATTTGGATTCGGATAGAGCTTTGGCTAGGGAAAACTATTTCTAGATTTGGATTCGGATAGAGCTTCGGCTAGGGAAGGCTATTTTCGGGCTTAGGATGAGGTGGCCCTCCAGCAGAGCTTTCGTGGGGGATAGGCTAAGGGAGTTCTAGGCTGAGGTAGCACTTCGACTGAGCTTCCGCTGGGAATGGCTATTCCTGGAAAGATTCTAGGGTCACCCGGACAGAGGTTCAGCTGTGAAAGGCTATTTCCACAAAAAAAGGGCTAACCTAAAAATGGATTCAAGAACTCCAAAGTCCCAAAGAACACTTTGAAGATCCGAATAAAGTTTCAGATCTTAACAAAGATCTCTTCGTAGACCCGAAGAACCTCAAAAAGGGGAGGTTCTATCTCAAGAATGCTCAAGAATGCTCAAGAACACTCAAGGGAGGTAGCTCAAGAACATACTATTTTTGGCTAAAAACTAGATCTAACTAAGGATTTGGATTGAAAATCTTCAAGAACCCGAAGAACACTCCGAAGATCCGAATGATTTTTTGGATCCTGACGAAGATTCAAATGAGTTTTTGGATCTTGACGAAGATCGCTCCAAAGATCAGAAGAAAATCATGAGGGGGGAGGGGAAGAAAATTTCACTCTGAAAGTGGATTCAGGTGTTTGTTGGTGTGTTTTTTCTATGGGAGAGGGGGTATTTATAGTTTTTTTTCAACCAAGTAGGAGAGGGGGAAACCCTTTATCCAGTGGATGAAAGGGGAGCTCTTGCCTAAAGTGAAGAGATAGGATTTTTGTCTAATGGGTAAAAAGGGGGGTTGAAGGAAAAAATGGGTGGGGAGGGCTTTTGTCCAGTGGGTAAAGGGGGTTTTCAGAAAAAATGGGAGGAGAGAGAAATTTTATCTTGGAAAAGGCAATTTTCAGAAAAGCGAGAGGAGAGAGAAAGTTTGGAAAAGGTAGTTTTTAGAAAAGCAGGAGGAGAGAGAAAGTTTTACAGGAAAAGACAGTTTTCAAAAAAGCGAGAGCAGAGAGAAAATTTTGCTAGAAAAGGTAGTTTTCAAAAAAGCGAGAGGAGAGAAAATTTTACTAGAAAAGGTAGCTTTCAAAAAAGCGAGAGGAGAGAATTTTATCCGAAAAGGAAATTTTCGAAAAAGCAAGAGAAAATTTTATCTAAAAAGGCAGTTTTCAGAAATGCGAGAGGAGAGAAAAAAAATTTTCGGGGGTGTGGGTGATGTCCCGGGTGCGCGATTGCATGGGTGTGTAGGCCATGTGCACGGTGTGCGGGCATAGTGTGCATGGTGTGTGGGCCATGTGCATGGTGTGAGGGCCATATGTGCATGGTGTGCGAGCTATGTGTGCATGGTGTGCAGGCACATTGTGCACGGTGTGCACGCCATGTGCACGGTGTGCGGGCCAGGTGTGCACGGTGTGTGGGCACAGTGTGCACGGTGTGCGGCTGGGGCCAGCACACTGTGCGGCAGGGCCTGCACACCCTGCGGTGCGGCCGCGCACAGCTTGCAGCAAGCCCGTGCACAACGTGCGCCGGGGCTACGCACACCATGCTGTTGTGTTGCGGGGCCGCGTACAGCGTGCTGCTGTGCGGTAGGCCTACGCACAGCTACGATATGCCTACGCATAGCGTGCAGCGGGGCCGTGCACAGTGTGTGGCCGGCCCAGGCATAGCTACAGCAAGCCCGAGAACAGCGTGCAGCGGGGCCATGCACAGTGTGCAGCAGGCCTGTGCATAGCCTGCGGCAGGCCCGTGCATAGTGTGCTGTATGCCTGTGCACAGGTGTGCTGCAGGCCTGTGCACGTGTGCGGCCAGGCTGGGCTTGGCTGGGCTGGTTGGGCTAGTTGGCTTGGCTGAGTTAGCTGGCTTGGCTGGGCTGGATGGCTTGGCTGGGTCGACTAGTTGGGTGGCCGATCAGGCCGGTGTGCGCGACATGTGCGGTCATCTTGATTTTTCGGGAATGATTGCTGGAGATCCGTCGGTCCTATTTTGGCATATCATATTTTCAAGCACTATCCATCTTTACGGTCATCTTGACTAGATTCCTTCATATATGAAAAGTCAAAATTTGACCCCTTCCCTCCCGCACAGGGATTTCTAGGGTTTCAGACCCCAGACAGTTTCGAGGTTATCTGGGTAGGTAGGGGATGAATTTTAGGGTGTTTGGGTCAGGTGAAGGATTTTTTCAGGTTTTCAGCAGGACTGTCCATGTGCACGGCATATGTAAGGGAAGGCGCGACATGCACGTGAAAAAACATGATTTTTTGAGAATGATTGCTAGAGATCCGTCAGTCTGATTTTGGCATATCATATATCGTCGAAATATTATTTCTGAGCACTATTCATCTATATGGCCATCTTGACCAAATTCTTTCATATATGAATAGTCAAAATTAGACCTTCCTCGCTCCCGCATAGGGATTTCTAGGGTTTTGGGTATGGGAATGTTTCCATCAGCATCTCTGTCGGACGAGAGTCGAATGTGTTGGGAAACATGTCCACACTCCTTGCTATGTTTTGGTGTTAACAAACAAACGTACATCTTTAACTTGGTTTGATCAAGTGTGATTAGCTTGAAGAAACACTTAGAAGGTTGAATCAAAACATGGAATAGCAAACAAGAAGAAAAGAAGATGAAGTGCCAAAGAGTGGAAAGTTCAAGGGAAGAAGAAGACCACTAGGATAGATTAGTCACTTTTAATGTAATTTGTAATTTCCACATACTTATATGCACTCACCTCATGCATGTGCATTGCACCATACTAGAATGACCATAAAGCATGCCTTGACCAAGTATGGAAAGCCTCTAAGTGGTGTGGAACACACATTAACCTGACTCAAGGGTATTTTATGGAATCTTAAAATTAGTATCAGGAGATGAATCCTTCATAGAAGTTGTAGAAAATTGAGTTGTGATTCCAACGCAACTAATCTCAGATCATTCTGAAGTCGGACCAAAAAGTTATAGTCAAAACACTGATGACTGGTTAGTATGACAGCATTCTGTCAAAACAGAGCATGTCATGTTGGCGGTCGACCTGCTGGAAGCCCCGATCGACCGGAACTATCCGAGACCATAGGTGGCCGATCGGCTGAAAGTTTCCATCGACCGGTGACTACTTGGAAGTGCCCCAACGGCTATATTTTGCCTTCAACGGCTCTTGGCGGTCGATCGGCTACCGATGGCGGTGGACTGGTGGTCTCAGAATATGTCTGTTAGAGCCTGATTTCCTGCCTAAAATGCTTCACTAAGTTCACCTATAAATACCCAAACCACTCTTAATTAAATATTCATTAAGAAAGAGCTTTAAGAGCATTATTGCAAGCATTCAAGAAGTTTATTTCTACTTGAGTTGTTCTATTACACAAATCCCAACAAAGGCTTAAGTCTCAATCAAAGTCCTCTACTCTCTCCTGTGCAAGTCAAAGTCATAAGAGAGGACTTTACAAAAGGTGCATCATTCATCATTTATTATTCATTCTCATCATTTGCACCACACTTGAGGTATTCCTCTTATTCCACTATTTCTTATTTATTTCTTTTTTTACAATTCTAGACTGTACTTAGGATTGTAAGGATTCTCTTGTCCTAAAAAGAGAAAGGTCTCTCTCTATCTCTAAAAGAGATTGTAAAGGCATCTCTCTGCCTGGAAAGGGGATTTGTAAGGATACTCTTATCCATGAAAAAGATTGTAAAGGTTTTCTTCCCTACCTACTATACTGAAATGGAGAACTAGTGGAATACCTTACAAGAGGATTCTTGTAGGGAGTGGACTAGACTCGAATTGAGTTGAACCACTATAAATCTTGTGTTGTGGTTGTTCTTGTTTTATTTTCTCCGCATTATTTTAACTTGCAGTCACACTTGTGTCCTATTTATCAAAAAGAGTTAAATTCCACTAGTATAACCTATTCACCCCCCTTTAGGTTATTTCAATTGGTATCAGAGCGGGAGCTCAATTTATTTAAGACTATATCGTCTTATAAGTGAGTCAAAGACCATGGCCACATTCCAAGGACCACCAGAAGGCATAACGCCTCAAGACCCCCTTACTTTAATGGAGAGAACTTTTCTTTCTGGAAGTGCAGATTCAAGAATTTTATGTGTGGTCACAACATTCTTGTATGGAGAGCCATAGAGAATGGACCATACACCATCACCAAAGTAGTTGATGGAAAGATAGTACCGAAGGATGAAGGGGAATGGACGGCTGAAGACATCACTCTCATCCAGTACAACTTCTGCGCTATCACGTTCCTTCAATGTGCCCTCAATGAACAAGAGTTCAACCGAGTCATTGCATGTGACACGGCTAAAGAAATTTGGGATATGCTTCTTGTCACACACAAAGGTACAACAGAGGTAAAAGAAAGAAAGGTCGACCAACTCGTTTTTGATTACGAATCCTTCTCTATGAAAGAAAATGAGTCGATAACTTCTATGTTTACTAGATTTACTGATATTGTGAATAATCTTAAAGGTTTAGGCAAGACTTATACTAACACTGAAAAATTCAGAAAAATCTTAAGAGCCTTACCTGTAGCTTGGAGACCCAAGAAAACAGCAATAGAAGAAGCCAAAGATTTGACGAAAATCTCCTTGGACTACTTGCTTGGATCTCTACAAACTCATGAAGTAGAGCTGAACGCCGACAAACCAAATTCTGAGAAAAGGAGAACCATAGCTCTAAAATCAACTCAACCTATCGAAGAAGTAAGTGATGATGAAGAAGATGAAGAATTCGACATGGAAAAAGAAATTTCACTCATCATGAGGAAATTCAACAAGTTCCTCAAAAAGAAAGGAAGATTTCAACACAAGAACAAATCCTACGGTGACAAATCCATGGGGAAAAAGGTAAAACAAAATTTAAACCCAAGGAAATCCCTTCTAAAGACATAGTTTGTTTTGAGTGCAGAAAGCCTGGACACTTCAGAACTGAATGCCCAAATAAATCAAAAAGAAAGGCTTATGCAGCCACATGGGACTCAAGTGATGAAGAGGAGAAAAGTGAATTTGGAGAAGAAGTCACCAACCTCGCCTTGATGGCCATCGGAGATGAAGAACAAGAGGTATGTGAAATTCAACCTGAACTTTTAGTAAGGGACTCTAATGAGGAACTTCAAGAAGCCTTCGAGGCCTTATATGAAGAAAGTATAAAATTAGAGTCTAATAAAAATAAACTTGAAAAAGATGTTGAAACACTAAATAAGAGAGTGGAGGCACTAACCTCAAAGGTAAGTGAACTGGAGGAAGAAAACTTCAAGTTGAACTCCACCCTCTGCACCTTTACCCAGGGGCAAAAGAACCTTGACAACCTTCTTGGTTCTTAAAGGAAGGGTCCAAATGAAAGAGAAGGATTGGGTTATAATGGACAAAATCCATCTAGAAATGGGAATCCAAGAAGGGGTGACCAAAGAAACCAACCATCCACCTCTTATATTAAATGTAGTTTTTGTAAAAAGACAGGACACTCCATAAACCAGTGTCACTCCAAGAAAAAGAAGAAACCCAACTCTCAAACTGAGAGATCAAGAGTTAGCCATGCCTACTACTACACACCCCTAAGAAGGCAATATAGGCCTCAAGAAAACTCTAGACCTATGCCTAGGCATAGAAAATCCCAACCTCAAAGAGAATACTCTATTGAGAGGCCCCAAAGACAATTCCAAGGGTACAAGAACTATCCTAGGGAGACTTATAGACCACAAGGGAAATACCAAAACCAAGGACTCTATAGATACTATACTTCTCAAAGATCAAATGGATCTTATGAAAAGCAGAAGACTCAAAGAAACCTAAGGCCATTCCAAAGGCAGAACCAAAGACCCAAAAAGTACAAAACCATTTGGGTACCAGTTGAAAAGTTTGACACTAACAACGATGGACCCATGAGATTATGGGAACCAATGTACGATTAAATTTCTGTTATAGGTTTGCTTGAAGAATAAGGTGGAAGTTGAATGGGTCATCGACAGTGGATGCTCCAAACACATGACATCCAACAAGAACCTATTCTCAAGCTTACGGGACTACGATGGAGGATGGGTCTCCTTTGGAGATGACAGCAAAGAAAAAATTGCTGGTATTGGAAAAATAAAACTTGGAGGTATTTCAATCTCAAACGTTTACTTTGTGAAAAATTTGAACTATAATCTCCTAAGTGTAAGTCAATTATGTAGCATTGGATACAAAGTAGAATTCAATGTCTCCCATTGTTGCATCAAAGATGCAAATGATAATCTAATACTAAAAAGGTCTAGGAAAAACAATATTTATGTTTGTATACTTGACGAAGTAAGTTCCTTAAATGCATGCTTGGTTTCTAACCATAGTGAGTCTTCATTATGGCATAGAAGACTTGGACATATAAATGTCAAGTTGATTCAAACCATAGCATCCAAGGATCTCGAGAGGAACCTCCCTAAAATCAAGTATGAAATAGATAGTTTTTGTGATGCCTGTCAAAAAGGCAAACAAACCAAGGTCTCCCACAAGTCGAAGAATATTGTCTCTTCCTCTAGACCATTGGAACTACTTCACTTAGACTTATTTGGACCTATCAATATATCTAGTATGAGTGGTAAAAATTACACCTTTGTAATCGTTGATGACTACTCTAGATACACTTGGACTGTTTTTCTGAAAAATAAAAATGATGCCTTCGATGAATTTGCAACTCTATGTAACAGATTGCAAAATCAGAAAGGGTATACTATAACCTCTGTGAGGAGTGACCATGGAGGAGAATTTGACAATATAAGTCAATTTGACTTATACTGCAACAAGCATGGTATTGACCATAACTTCTCCACTCCTAGAACGCCTCAATCTAATGGGGTAGTTAAAAGGAAAAACAGGTCATTACAAGAAACAGCAAGGACTATGCTTAATGAGTTTTCTTTGCCTAAGTATTTTTGGGCTGAAGCTGTAAATACAACATGTTATGTACTAAATAGGATAATTCTTAGACCTTTACTTTATAAAACACCTTATGAACTATACTTTGGTAAAATACCAAAAGTAGACTACTTTAGAGTCTTTGGATGTAAATGTTTCATCTTAAACACCAAAAATTATCTTGGAAAATTTGATGCAAAATCTGATGAAGGAATATTCTTAGAATACTCACTCAACAGTAGGGCATATAGAGTTTTTAATAAAAAATCATTAATGGTTGAAGAATCTATGAATGTAAGATTTGATGAATCTTTACCTAATGACTTAAACAAATCTCTTGATGATGATGATATCATAATTGATGAACTTAAGATCAAAGCTAATGACATTTCTCTTGATGATACAAATGATGTTACCATAGAAAAATTAGAAACACTACCTAAGGAAGTCATTCCGCATAGGAATCATCCCTTAGAAAACATCATAGGAGATCTAGATGGAAAAATCCAGACTAGATCTAAAACCCGAGAGGTATGCAATCACACTGCATTTATCTCAAGGATCGAACCCAAGAACATAGAAGAAGCACTAAAAGACAGTGATTGGATTATAGCTATGTAAGAGGAGCTTCACCAGTTTGAAAGAAGCAAGGTATGGGAACTTGTCCCAAGACCTGACCACCACACCATCATTGGTGCTAAGTGGGTTTTTCGTAATAAACTGGATGAAGATGGGAACATAGTGAGAAACAAAGCAAGACTAGTTGTCAAAGGGTATAACCAGGAAGAGGGAATAGACTATGATGAAACCTATGCACCAGTAGCAAGGTTAGAGTCCATTAGAATGTTACTAGCTTTTGCACGCCATAAGAACTTTAAACTATATCAAATGGATGTCAAAAGTGCCTTCTTGAATGGATACATTCAAGAAGAGGTATATGTAGCTTAACCTCCCGGTTTTGAAGACCCTAAGTTTCCAAACCATGTCTATAAACTTGAGAAAGCTCTGTATGACCTCAAACAAGCCCCTAGAGCTTGGTATAAGAGATTAAGTACTTTCTTGATAGAAAGTGGCTTCTCAAGGGGGAGGATTGACACAACCCTGTTCATGAAGAACTTGAAGAATGACATACTCATTGTTCAAATCTATGTAGATGATATCATTTTTGGCTCAACCAACGAGAGAATGTGTACTGATTTCAGTAATAAAATGAGTAGTGAATTTGAAATGAGTATGATGGGAGAGTTAAATCTCTTCCTTGGACTTCAAATAAAACAAACTGATAATGAAATTTTCATAAATCAAAGCAAGTACACCAAGGAGCTGCTAAAGAAATTTGACATTAATAGTCAAAAATCTTCAGACAGTCCGATGAGCTCATCCTTGAAACTAACCATGGATGAGGATGGAACTTCTGAGGATGTAACTAGATATAGAGGCATGATTGGAAGCCTTCTATATCTAACAGCAAGTAGACCTGACATCATGTACAGTGTATGTGCATGTGCTCGATTTCAAGCTGATCCCAAGAAATCTCACCTCACTGCTGTAAAAATAATTTTTAAATATCTGAAAAGCACTTGTGATGTTGGGTTATGGTACCCCAAAAACCAACCCCTTGACCTGGTCAGCTTCTCAGATGCTGACTTCGCAGTTTGCCATATTGACAGAAAAAGTACCAGTGGTACTTGTCACTTTCTCGGCCCTTGCCTTGTCTCTTGGTTTAGCAAGAAACAAAACCCCGTTGCTTTATCTACCACAGAAGCTGAATATGTTGCAACTGGTAGATGTTGTGCTCAAATCCTTTGGATGAAGCAAGCTCTCTAGGACTTTGGAGTGAGTTTCGAATCTTGCCCAATCATGTGCGATAACACCAGTGCCATAAACTTGAGTAAAAATCCCATTTTACACTCAAGGGCAAAGCACATTGATATTCGACACCACTTTCTACGAGACACCATTCAAAATAGCGTTTTAGTTTCCTAAGGAAGGAGCTTGGCATTTGCAACCCATTTGGCTGAATGAATAAACATTCCTTCTTGAATATTCTTTTCCAAAAGCCCGGACTTGAAAAATCCTTTCCATAGCCATAATTTTTCTAGGTTCTAAAACTTCTTGGACTCTACTGGTCGACCGCCCCAATATATCGGTCGACCGGCACTGACCGAATAGTTTACCGATCGACCACTAATGACTTCCGATCGATCGTCTCTAACCGAAAGGGTTACCAGTCGACCGCCACCATATAACCGGTCGATCGGTAACCCATTTTTTTCAAACTTTAAAATCCTATTTGGCCTAAAACCCCATTTCGACTCTTCATCTCCCAAAACCCTAGCTTAGAACTTCCTTCTACCCTAGATCTCTCAAGATCCATTCCTATTCATCTCCCAAAACCCTTGCATCTCTTTCCCTCTTCCACCTCTAATCATCATAGACTCTCACCGCCCACATAGAGGCAAGAAAACCGTAGCTCAAAAGGGAAAAAGGAAGGCCTCTGACAAAGATACATGGTTCTCTTCCTCCATTGCTCAAGAATCACGGGATCTCTACATATCTCGCAACATAAAGCAAGGTAGGACCATCAATACCGACTCTTTGTCCAGGTATGACATCAAAGACCTGTTTGATGATTTGGGATGGGGCAACATTCTCAAACTTGACTCTCACTGTTATCCCCATCTTGTCAAAATATTCTTTTGTAATCTTACTTTTTCTGGTGAAGGTGACAACCTTCTGATTCATTCCTATGTTAAGGGCGTTCCTATAGATATAGATATCCTGATTTTAGGAGAAATCCTAGACATTTCTGTGACAGGGGACCTCAAATACTACCAACCCAAGACCTACATAGAACAATTCATAGATGTTGACTGTGTGTATTCTAGCATCATGAAGGAATATGCTAATACACACAAAATTAAGGCTAAGGAACTCACTGATATAGGGAGGATTGTAAATCTCATCATCTCCTACAACATCCTCCCAAAGAATGGTCATAGAGATGAAGTTTCCCCATTTCATGCTTATCTTACCTACTGTGTTTGCAAAACTATACCCATCAACATTCCTTACATTCTGCATAAAACCATGATTACCCATGGTGATAGACTTCAAAATGGAAATCTACCCTATGGAAGGATGATTTGCCAAATCATGGACCACTTTCAATTAGATTTTTCTGGTGAATCATTTGACCCATTTCCTCAAGAGATCAATCTTTCCACCATTCGCAAAATGCATCTTCTTCCCCAGCAGCCAACAAATTCCAAAAAGACTGCTACTGGACCCAGCCAGCCACAGCAACCAGGCAGTGATGAGACATCAGCCTATGCGACTGTTGCTGATCTTCAGAAAGTTGGAAACATCATCCTTGCCCAGTTGGAAAAAATGGAAAGAAAGCAGAATGAGATTCTCAAGCTCCTAAGCAACGACAAAGACGATGAGGATGACGAAGAAGACGATGATGAGGTAGACATGGAGGATGAGGATGCAGCGGATTAGGAGTTATTTTTCTTCTTGAAACTTCATGTTTGTTTCAGTCGTTTATTATTATATACTTTTGACATTTATGAAAAGTTGAACTTATGATACTTTTCTATGTGGCACATACTTAGGGGGAGTATTTTAATCTCTTGTGTCGTTTTGATTCCCTTTTTGCTGTTGACAAAAGGGGGAGAATATTTATTCCTGAACATGATAGTATGACAGTATCTCTTGTGTTTATGGAAATGACTATCTTTAATTGTTTATGGAAATGACTTTATCTATCCTTGTTTATTTTCTGGCTCTAAATTATATTATCCTATTGATCTGTACACAGAGATAGTCAAATTATTTCTTGTATTTGGTTTCATTGTCTATGTTTGTTTGTCATCACCAAAAAGCGGGAGATTGTTGGGAAACATGTCCACACTCCTTGCTATGTTTTGGTGTTAACAAACAAACATACATCTTTAACTTGGTTTGATAAAGTGTGATAAGCTTGAAGAAACACTTAGAAGGTCGAATCAAGACATGAAGCTTAAAGACATGGAATAGCAAACAAGAAGAAAAGAAGATGAAGTGCCAAAGAGTGGAAAGTTCAAGTGAAGAAGAAGACCACTAGGACAGATTAGTCACTTTTAATGTAATTTGTAATTTCTACATACTTATATGCACTCACCTCATGCATGTGCATTGCATCATACTAGAATGACCATAGAGCATGCCTTGACCAAGTATGGAAAGTCTCTAAGTGGTGTGGAACACACATTAACCTGACTCAAGTGTATTTTAGGGAATCTTAAATTTAGTATCAGAAGATCAATCCTTCATAGAAGTTGTAGGAAATTGAGTTGTGATTCCAACACAACTGATCTCAGATCATTCTGAAGTCAGATCGAAAATTTATGGTCAAAACACTGATGACTGGTCAGTATGACAGCATTCTGTCAAAACAGAGCATGTCATGTTGGCGGTCGACCGGCTGGAAGCCCCGGTCGACCTGAACTATCCGAGACCATAGGCGGTCGACCGGCCAGAAGCCTCGGTCGACCAAAACTATCCGAGACCATAGGCGATCGACCAGATGAAAGTCCCGGTTGACCGGTGACTGCCTGGAAGTGCCCCAACGGCTATATTTTGCCTTCAAATGCTCTTGCGGTCGACCGGCTACCGATGGTGATCGACCGGTGGTCTCAGAATATGTCCGTTAGAGCCTGATTTCCTGCCTAAAATACTTCACTAAGTTCACCTATAAATACCCAAACCACTCTTAATTAAATATTCATTAAGAAAGAGCTTTAAGAGCATTATTGCAAGCATTCAAGAAATTTATTTCTACTTGAGTTGTTCTATTACACAAATCCCAACAAAGGCTCAAGTCTCAATCAAAGTCCTCTACTCTCTCCTGTGCAAGTCAAAGCCATAAGGGAGGACTTTACAAAAGGTGCATCATTCATCATTTATTATTCATTCTCATCATTTGCACCACACTTGAGGTATTCCTCTTATTCCACTATTTCTTATTTATTTCTGTTTTTACAATTCTAGACTGTACTTAGGATTGTAAGGATTCTCTTATCCTAAAAAGAGAAAGGTCTCTCTCTACCTCTAAAAGAGATTGTAAAGGCGTCTCTCTACCTGGAAAGGGAATTTGTAATGATACTCTTATCCGTGAAAAAGATTGTCAAGGTTTTCTTCCCTACCTACTGTACTGAAAGGGAGAACTAGTAGAATACCTTACAAGAGGATTTTTGTAGGGAGTGAACTAGAATTGAATTGAATCGAACCACTATAAATCTTGTATTGTGGTTGTTCTTGTTTTATTTTCTCTGCATTATTTTAACTTGCAGTCACACTTGTGTCTTATTTATCGAAAAGAGTTAAATTCCACTAGTATAACCTATTCACCCCCCTCTAGGTTATTTCAGAGTTATTCAACTACATTAAAAGTCATTGATAGAGGATGGACTTAGTGATAATTTCATTCATAAGGGAAAAGTAAAGAAATGGAGAAAAACCCCCAAATTTCCAAAGGATTTTGACCATAAGGGGGGTGATTGTATTTCAAAAGAGGGGAAATCTATACACATGCAAGTGGAAATGATTACTCTACTAATGTGTGTGTGGATTGAGAGTGAGTAGTGTTATTTGAATCATGCATTTGCAAGAAAGAAGTGAAATGAGAAGAAAACCCTATAACAGAGAAAGTAGGGCAAAGAATTTGAGATTTCTATCTATAAATCGGTCAATCAAGGCCAACAAATCATGGAAACCATAAATGGATCATCAAATTGTTAGGAACACAAATATTCCATGGAGGAAATGAAGTATATGATGAGATTATGAGTTTTTATAACAAAAGAATACCAAAAAGCATCATTCTCAAGGAGAAAATGGAGAAAAGGGAACTTACTTGAGTACTTGAGATGATGAAGAAGAGATGAACGCCAATTTGTGAGTGAGATCATGAGTTGAAGTGGGGGATAGGACCCTCAAATCGCCCTAGTCTGAGTTTGGAAAGAAGAACGAGAGAAAGTGGGAAAAAAGGTTTTAAAAACCCCTTTTTAAAACGGTCTCTGACGAGACCAACGAGCCACCGACCGGCCGACTCTAGCATGATCTTACTAGCCAGTTTGAGTATCAATGCCCAGAATGGCCTAAGTTTGAAAATTTTCCTATCCCATGCCTAGTGGGCCCCAATTAAACACCAGTAGGGGTGTTTTTCCACATAGTTAAGTATCGTTGTGAGACCAAACTATGTATTGAATAAATAATTGTGGGTGCGTTGGATTATGTGGTGTGGTGTATCAATGTAGCCTATGATATAAAATGCATTTGATTATGAATATATATATATATATACAAATGTCGTCACGCTCAATTAATGCTTACATTTTGAAATAATCTAGGTACAGAACACCATAGTATGCACCATATCCGATAGTCGTGCCCGTGGTACCTCTCATGGTCGACCACCCATTTCCCATGGTCCTTGACCCGTGGGGTAATCCTCACATCCACCACCACAAATGAATCATAATCCAGAGGAAGTTCATGGGAACCTACCCGTGAATGAAATCCTGGGTCCCCCATATGTCATCACTCCTGGTGATGTGGCGACCCTTATACAATAGTGATAATGGGCCTTTCAGCATTAGTTGCTTCAGCAGCAACAAACTTTCATGGCTGCTATGCAACAATACTTGAACCCTACTCTACAGGGTCAACCTCCTAGAGGGGTTACTCCATAGGACCCTCCAGTGGGGTCAGATGTTGGAGTACAACTTGGAGGAACACCGCCTGAGATTACACCTCAAGATCAACCAGGAGGTACCCCTCTAGTTCCACCATATGGCACTCTATAATTTATGATGCCTCCACCCTACCTATATTATCCACCATTCACCACCATGGCAAAGGTGGTGGAATCTTTTAAGAAGTATATGCCACCCATCTTCACCAAGGTGGGTAATGACCCATTGGAGCCGGATCAATGGATCTAAGAGTTGAGAAAGTATTTGATATAGTAGAGTGCATAAAGGCACAGAAGCTTATCTGTGCAGGGTTGCAACTTAGGAATGAAGTTGATTCTTGGTGGAAAGCTTCCAAGACTATATTGATGGTAACTCACCTGAAGCCTACTTGGGAACAATTTAAGGAATTATTCTTGTCAAATTACTATCCAAAGAGCTTTAGAGATCATAAGGAAGAAGAGTTTATGGCACTAACTCAAGGAAGTAAAATGGTTCTGGAGTATCAGCAACAGTTTGAAAGTTTGTTCTATTTTGCTCCTCGCCATATGAGGACAATTGAGAAAAAAGCTCAGAAAATTTTTAAGGGGCTGAAGACATCTATTGGTACAGTGCTGGAGGTGTTTTGACTTAACTGAATATGCACACATTATGCAAAAAGCCATGACAATGGAAGGTAAGCAGAAAAGGAGAGCCATCCCTTACACCGGCACTGTGGAAGAGGGAAAACCCATATGCTAATTTGGGTGGCCAGAGTAAGAGCTTTCGTGGATCATACTCCTATGGTCCCACCTATAGATAACCCTACAGGCCGTTGGGTTATCCTTCCTAACCAGCTAGTGGGCCAGGCACTACATCATTCCACCCGAACACTAGTGTAGTGCCTACGGCTCTGAGACCCCCTCGTCCTCCAGCTGCACCAGGATCAGTACAGAGAGCTCCTACTCCGGTTCAGACATTTCCAAGCCGATGTTATAATTGTCATTCATACGGGCACTTCGCCAAGGACTGCCGGTACCCCACAGTGGCATCGCCTAATCGGCCCCCTGTTCATAGACCTGCACTGACTCAGGGAAACCAACCTCAGGGAAGGATGTGTATCCTTACAGTCGAAGAGGCTGAAGCCAGTACAATTAGTAGCAGGTATACTTTAATTAAAAGACCTTGTGATTAAAATTTGAGTAACCTGTTATACTTATATGCAATGTAATGCTAGGTGTCTTACCTATATCAGGTATACTTGAATATGTCTTATTCAACTCTGGGGCTTCATATTCATTTGTGTCTAAGAGATTTGCTAGAAAGCTTGATGTGCCATCTAAGACCTTAGAATGCAAGTTAGCAGTTAGCATGCCCACGGGCACTATGGAACAATTGAAATAAGTGTGTGGGCCATGTTCAGTTGAGATTAATGGAAAGAAACTAAAAGCCCAGCTTATCAAATTCAATATGTAGAATTTGATGTCATTCTAGGCATGGATTAGTTGTCGGCTCATCGAGTGAATGTGATGTATGCCGAGAAACTGGTTAAGATGAAAGATGATAAAGGAATAGAGCTTGTATATCAAGCTGAAAGGTCGAGGTGAACTAGAAAGACCGTCATCTCTACATTGCGGGTGGTGAAGTTATTAGAAGATGGATGTCAGGGTTACCTTGCATCAATACTAGAAGTGGATGCAAAGGTTACACTATTGGAGGAATTAGAGGTAGTCAAGGAATTCCCTGATGTCTTCCCAGATGATCTAACTCAGCTTCTGCCTAATAGAGAGCTGGAGTTTGCCATTGATCTGATTCCTAGAGCTACCCCAGTGTCTAAAGCTTTATATAGAACGGCACCAGCCAAATTAAAAGAGCTATAGACACAATTGCAAGAATCACTGAAAAAGGGGTTTATACGCCAAAGTGTCTCACCTTGGGGAGCACCAGTCCTGTTTGTTAAGAAGAAGGATGGTAGTTTGTGTATGTGCATTGATTACTGTGAACTGAACAAGTTAACCATTAGAAACTGGTATCCATTGCCGCGCATTGATGATCTCTTTGATCAACTGCAAGGTGCTATGGTGTTTTCAAAGATTGATCTCAAATCGGGTTATTATCAGCTCAAGATAAAGAGCATTGATATACCAAAGACAACTTTTAGAACCCGATATGGTCATTATGAATTCCTAGTGTTGTCTCTTGGGCTAACCAATGCACCGGATGCTTTCATGGATTTAATGAACCAGTTATTTCATTATGTCCTTGATAAGTGGGTCATCGTTTCCATTGATGACATCTTGATTTACTCGAAGTTGGAAGAAGAACATGTAAAACACCTGAGGATGGTGTTACAAAGATTAAGAGAACAACAGTTATATGCAAATTCAATAAACGTGAATTTTGGCTAAAGTAAGTTGGATTCCTAGGACACATGGTGTCTGAGAATGATATTGAAGTGGGCCCGGATAAAGTAAAAGTTATAGTAGAGCGGAAGGCACCCAAGAATGTAACAGAGATCAGAAGCTCCCTTGGAATTGGTAGGCTACTACCGGTGCTTTATTGAAAATTTCTCTCAAATTTCGGCGTTGATGACTAAGTTGACCAGGAAAGGTGTAAAGTTTGAATGGTTACAAGAGTGTGAAAATAGCTTCCAAGAGTTGAAGAAACGGTTAGTGTCAACTCCTATATTGACATTCCAAATGGTATAGGTAGAATGACAACCTATATTGATGCATCCAAGATAGGGTTAGGTTGTGTTTTCATACAACACGGTAAGGTGGTAGCATATGCATTGAGGCAATTCAAGGAGTATGAGAAGAACTACCCGACTCATGATTTATAATTGGCAGCAGTCATCTTTGCCTTGAAGATCTTGCGTCATTACCTATATGGGGAAAAGTGTGAAATATACAGTGATCACAAAACCCTTAAGTACTTCACCCAACGAGATTTAGATATGAGGCAGAGAAGATGGCTTGAACTTATGAAGGACTATAGTTGTGATATTTAGTATCACCCGGGTAAGGCTAATGTGGTGGTTGATGCTCTAAGTCGGAAGGCCCAGTTAGTCTCACTTTCATACTTAGTTGTCAGTGCACAACTTATACAAGACGCGATATTGATGGATGAAATCCTTTTATATGAGGGAGCAACCTTGGAGCTTGAACATCAACTAGATGATGTTAAGCAATTAATCATAACTTTAATAGCCTTATAGGTACATCCATTTATCAGACAAGAGGTGATATCAAAACAATCATTGGATCCCGAGCTACAAAGTATCATGCTGTAAATTCAAGAGCAGACAATGAATGACCTTGACTTCACAATAGCCAATGATGGGGCATTACTATTTCATGACAAGTTGTGTGCGCCCGATGTCATGGAAATATAGGACAAGATTGTGAATGAGGCACATAGTTCTGAATACTCACTTCATCCCGAAAGTAAAAAGATGTACAAAGACTTAAACAAAGCTATTAGTGGCTAGCAATGAAGACTATTATTGCCTTGTATATAGCACAATGTCTCATGTGTCAGAAGGTCAAGGCAGAAAGGCACCGACCATATGGCACTCTTCAACCACTCCCCATACCGAGTGGAAATGGGACAAGATCACCATGGACTTTGTCACAGGGCTATGCTATACACCCAAGGAAAAGGATGCAATTTGGGTGGTAGTTGACAGGCTTATCAAGACTACTCATTTTATTCTGATCAGGACCAATTACTCCATGGACAAGTTAGCCCAACTTTATATGTATAACATAGTCCATTTACATGGAGTACCGGTAAACATTGTGTTAGATAGAGACCCGAGATTCACATCAAGATTCTGAAAAAGTCTCCAACAAGCCTTTGGGACACTAGTGAATCTAAATATTGCTTTCCATCCACAAACCAATGGGCAATTAGAAAGAACCATACAAATGCTAGAGTACATGCTTAGGGCCTGTACAATGGAGAGGAGTGGCAGTTGGGAAGAATACATTCCTCTTATGGAGTTAGCTTATAATAATAGCTATCAAGCCACAATCGGGATGGCTCTGTATGAGGCATTATATGGCAGAAAGTGCAGAACACCCCTATATTGGGATCAAGTAGGTGAACAATGGATACTTAGATCAGAAATGATACAGATGACGTGTGACAAGGTCGTCGACGTCATTCGGAAAAGAATTAAAGCCGCCTAATCACGCCAAAAGAGCTATGCGGACAACCGTAAGAAAGATATTGAATTCCAAGAGGAGGAGTAGGTGTTCTTCAAAATCTCTCCTACCAAAGGGTTTCATAGATTCCACAGGAAGGGCAAGCTAAGTCTGAGGTACATTGGCCCATTTGAAATCTTAGCTCGAGTTGGATCCGTAGCATATATGTTGGCTCTTCCACCTTCCCTCAGTAATGTCAACAATGTGTTGCACGTGTCTATGCTGAAACAATACATCCATGACCATCACATGTGCTGCCAACTGAACCTAAATATTTAGAAGCTGATATGACCTACGAGGAATAGCCCACTGAAATCCTTGACCGGAAAATAAAGACTCTTTGCAATCGCTCTATTGCTTTTGTGAAGGTTCGATGGGCCAATCATTCACTTTAAGAGGCATATTGGGAGAAAGAAGAGGATATTCAAGCCAAATATCTTCATCTTTTTTGACAACAAGGTACTACAATTTCGATGATGAAATCTCCAAAAGGGGGTAAATGTGATACCCTACTCTCTAAACCCGATTTAATTTTCGGTTGGTTCGATTTGGTCTTGCAGAACATGAACCCAAGCAAGCCGAGGTGGGTACCTTATGGTACATGATGACAACGGTGACTCTGAACTTAGGTTGGTCAGATGACTTGGAGTCAGTACCTAGTGAAGTTCGCATACCCAAGCAGTGCAATTACACATATCATGAGGCCATGTATGCATAATAAAGGTATATGACTGTATTCTACGTTAAGTATGCATGTTAATGGATTACCAAGAGCGGAATACGTGTTGGGGCCGGGCCCCATTGAAAATCCCAATGATTCTGCTAAGTTTTGGCCAACTCGTGGGTGGTCATGGATGGGTCGGACCCACCAGTGTGACCTACCACTCTGATTTTAGATATTTTTTGACTCCACTTTAAATAGCATTTATTAATTTCTTCACCCTCATTTATTATCATTCACAATGGGTGAGAAAAGTAAAGAAGAGAGAGAAAAGAAGGAGAGAGAAGGGAAGAAAAAGGAAGAAGAAGAAGAGGAGGATCGTTTGCATCGCTGGGGTCAGACGATATTTCTTAAACCCTCATCTTAGAGTTTATTACTTTCTTTACCCTCATCTTAAGATCTACGTTTTGAGGTGAGTAAAGATGGTATTTCTTAAACCCTCATAAAACCCTAAGTGAAATCCTATGATTTGGGTAGAAATCCTTTATATCTTATTAATCTCTCTTGGGAATGTGAATCTAAGGTTTAATAAAGGATCTATATATTGTTTATAAAGGATTTAGAGGAAGAAATTGCAAGAGTTGTGAAGCATTTGTTGATCTCTTGAGCTAAAGAAAAAGATTTGAGGTTTTGAGGTGTTCTTGAGCAAAGAGGTAAAACCCAAGCTTGGAACTTTGAATTGATCGTAGATTTAAGTTGGAATCATGATGTGTGACCTTAGATTTATGGAAATTGAGGTCGAATCGACCTCTTTTGGTTTCCCTAAGGTGGGATGAGGAATGGAAGAGAACATAAAAACTCTCAGTTCCGAGTGGTGGGTGCCTGGAAATGGTCAGACCCACCAATCCGAAGCCCGCCTGTCCTTGTTGAGCTACTAGCTCGATCGGTGAGCAACCGGTCTAGGCAAAGCCCCTAGATCGTGCGATGGGTAAGACCGGTGGGTGACCTGGCTCACCACTCCTAGCCTTCCGATCTAGATAGATTCCCTGGGTCGAGAGGCGAGCAAAGACTGGTGGGTGCCTTACCCATCGGTTGACCCACCAATCTAAATTTTAGGTTCTGATTGTGCCCAAATTTGTTGGGCAATCTTCTCTGGTGATTTTAAACATGTTAGGATCATCGTACCTCATTGGTTGTGAGCCTAAAGTAGAGATATACTAAGCTCAACCTCTTTATGATAGGTTGTACTAGGAACTCATGTCATCGTGCGTGGGATCTTCCTCATACCAAGGGTGATCTTTGTACACAACTAGGTAAGTGGGAAGAGGACAACAACTTTATTTTGGAGTATTTTTACATCATTCCATTTTGGTTGTTGACTAGCCATGTCATCATTTCATTATTGTGAGTAGGCTAGTCATCCACGTGTGCCATTACATGCATTAGAAAATTCATTTATGATTTGACATGCTATTATCTTTAATTGTTAAATGCTTATTATTGCTTGTAGATAAGAGATGGATGACTTTAAACTATTCAATGTGATGCATTGCTAGACTAGAGGCCATAGTCGGGTTGGACACGAACATATTGGTGGCCTGTGGAATGGGACGCGGTGGCACTATACAGTCGTACTATCTCACATAGGAGCATGCGGTTACGAATGACATATCACTGTGCTACGACCCTTACCAATAGGGGTTTAGGTGTTTTATAGACAAAACACTAGGGGAAAGCCCAAGATTGTGTACCAACGGTGGTGGTTAGAAGTACTCCCATCATTAGGACTGTCAGAAACTTTAGTGATATAATAAGAGAGCCAATTGTACTACTTAATGCAGGACAAGGCCTTAATGTCACTGAGAAATAGCAATTTACTTTAATTTCGTTGAGAAACAGTAATTTATTTTAATATCGCTAAGGAACAACAATTTACTTTTTCGGTACCCATGAATGGCCTTTCTCCAGCAACCCTATGGGCATATCACGAGATGGAGTTCATGGCTCATACCCATAGCATATGCGCACTATGGTTATGAGTAGCATAAAACCTATGACTTAGAATTTTTTTCTAGGTGGACTAAGATAATAAAATGAACTGCATACATATAAGTTCATTTCTATTGCGTATGCCTGCTTGGTCTTTCTTTTCACTTACTGGGCTAGTGAGCTCATCCCACGTTCACACCATGTTTTAGATTTTCTTGCAGGTTATCTGGCTGAAAAGCTAGAGCCGAGACCCACTGTGGACTTTCTAGCTGAGGACTGGTGGGTCCCTGAAGAGCTTGGGCATAGGGCCGAGTGCCCGCGTGATAGCTGTGTGGCGGGTCAACAACATTGATACCATTCTGGGTTTCTTTTTTATTATTTTATGATGTTACCCCTTTTGTGCTGATGTTTAAATTGTAATTCTTGTGTATATATCACACCTACAGGCCCACATGTATATGAACTATGTAATACAATTTGGGTATCAAGAGTATTGGGGTATTTACAGGTCCGCTGAAATACATAAATTACCTTATTTAGTGTGTGTGTGTATGTTGTGTTGTGTTTGTTGTATCAGATGATCTAGGTAGATTTTGGGTTAACAGGAGTTAACTTGGTCATCAATCTCACTTAGTGTGAATGAGGTGTGACATAAATGCTATTTGCACCCTAGTTTGTAAATATCTACTAAGGCCTATTTGGTTTTGCCCCTTTATGGACCAAAACACATTAAATTGCGATACCAGCCAAAATAGCTGACATTATCGTGCATGCAGAACCTTATTATGACAAGGAATCTGAAATACATGTGCTAACCAAGTTGGACTTGCTAGGGCCCATGTTTCCCCCACAGGGGGGTCACACCTGTGGGTCTCGCACCTACGAGTGACCACCCACCAGTTGGCCGAAACGAGGCCAACCTTGCTGTATTTTGGTGGGAAATGAGATCTTGATGCATATCTCACTCTCACCACATGTTTTGGACTAAGTTCTTGTCATCCAGTACAATGACATACCTTTCCTATTCGTACATAGCTCTATGGTACATGCAAGTGCACGGCTTAGGTGTGCGAATCACATAGGGTACCAGCTCAATCTTGTCTAACCACCCAACATTTGACATCACCCTTGCTGTCATGCACCATAGGGCACCTGCATCAACCCTTTCTGGTTCAGACCTTGCAAAACCAAACCGAACCAACCGGTCAATAAACCTGACTTTGGGAGCAAGGCTCTACATCTACCCCCTCTTTAAAAATTTCATCCTCAAAATTGAAGTTACCTAGTAGTCTGAAAAGATGAGGGCATTTAGTCTAGATTTCATCTTCGTTCTCCCCAACTACGTCCTCAAGTGAATGGTTGTCCCATTGCACCTTTATAAAAGCAATGGATCTAGTGCAGAGGGTCTTTATCTTCTGATCCAAGATTTCAATAGGCTATTCTTCATAGGTCATGTTAGCCTCTAAGTACTCTGGTTCCACAGCTAGCACATGCGATGGATTGTGGACATACCGCTTTAACATTGAAACATGGAATACATTGTGAACATTGCTGAACATGGAATACGCTGTGAACCAGCATATATGCTACTGAGCTAACCCATTTTAAGATCTCAAACGGGCGAATAAATCTTAGGCTCAACTTGCCCTTCCTGTGGAACTTGTGTAGACCCTTGGCAGGAGAGATTTTAGGAAATACTTTCTCCCCCACTTGGAATTCAATGTCTTTTCTGCGGTTGTCTGAATAGCTCTTTTGATGTGATTGGGCTGTCTTAATTTTCTCGTTGATGACATCAACCTTATCACACGTCATCTGTATCATTTCCAGCCCAAGCTTCGTTGTTCTCCCACATCAATCCAATATAAGGGAGTTCTGCACCTTCTGCCATACAATGCCTCATATGGAGTCATTCCAATTGTGGCCTGATACTATTATTTTAAGCAAACTCTATAAGAGGTATGTTTTCTTCTCAACTGCCACTTTTTCCATTGCACAGGCCCTAAGCATATCTTCCATTATTTGTATGGTTTGTTCAGATTGCCCATCAGTCTGTGGATGAAAGGTAGTGCTTAGGTTCACCTGTGTTCCTATAGCATACTGGAAGCTCTTCCAGAATTTAGATGTGAACCTTGGGTCTCTGTCCGATACAATACTCATCTATACTCCATGCAAATGTACTACATTTTTCATGTAAAGCTGTGTTAGCTTGTCCATGGACTTGATTGAAATGAAATGAGCAGTTTTGGTAACCATGTCAACCATCACCCAGATTACATCCATTCCCTTGGGTGTACGAGGTAGCCCAGTGACAAAATCCATGGTAATCATATCCCATTTTCACTCCAATACCGAGAGTGGCTGAAGAGTGCCATATGGTCAATGCCGCTCTGCCTTGACTTTCTAACATGTGAGACATTGTTCCACATATAGGGACACTGTAATATTTATCCTTGGCCATCAGTAACTTTTCTTAAGATCTTTGTACATTTTGGTGCTTCCTACGTGAAACATGTACTCAAAGCTGTGTGCCTCCTTCATTATCTTGTCCTGTATACCACAGTGTCATTAGGCACAACAACTTGCCCCGAAACAATAATGCTCCGTCACTGGCTATGGTGAAATCAAGATCATCCATCCTTTACTCCTGTATTTTAACTCTGATTTCCTACAGCTCAGGATCCAAGGGTTGCTTCATAATTACCTCATACCTAATATATGGCTGCGCTTGCAAGGCTGCTAGTGATAAGGTTAGCTGCTTAATATTATCTGGCTGCTACTCAAGCTCAAAGATTGATCCTTCATTTAAAATGACTTCATCCATCAACATGGCTTCTTGCTTAATTTGTGGACTGGTGGCAAAATAAGCAAGTGACACTGTCTTATCTTTCCGGCCCAATGCATCCGCCACCACATTGGCCTTACCTGGATGGTACTATATGTCACAGTCATAATCTTTCATGAGCTCCAGCCATCTTCTCTATCTCATGTTTAGATCCCTGTGGGTGAAGAAGTGCTTGAGACTTTTGTGATCATTGAATATCTTGCACTCTTCGCATACAAGCAATGGTGCCAGATCTTCAAGGAAAGATAACTACCGCCAGCTCTAAATCATGAGTGGGGTAGTTCTTCTCATACTCCTTCAATTGTCTAGATGCCTACACCACTACCTTGCCATGTTGCATAAGAACGTAACCAAGCCAAATTCTGGAAGGATCAGTGTAAACTGTCATACCACCTATGCCTTCTGGAATTGTTAACAATGGGGCTGACACCAATTGGCTTTTCAACTCTTGGAAACTGTCTTCGCACTCTTTAGACCATTCAAACTTCACATCCGTTCTAGTCAAATTGATCATTAGAGCAGCGATTCGAGAAAAATTTCTCAATGAACCGCTGGTAGTAGCCTGCTAATCCCAAGAAACTCCTAATCTCTGTAGCATTCTTGGGTGCTTCCCATTCTACTACTACTTTTACTTTTCCCATATCAACTTTGATTCCATTCTCAGACACCACGTGCCCTAGGAATCCAATTTGTTTCAACCAAAATTCACACTTGCTGAATATTGCATATAATTATTGTTCTCTCAACCTTTGGAGCACCATCCTTAAGTGTAATGGATGCTTCTCTTCGGTCTTCGAGTGTATCAAAATGTCATCAATGAAAATGATGACCCACTTGTCGAGGACATCATAAAATACTTGGTTCATTAGATCCATAAAATTTTTCAGTGTATAGGTCAACCCGAAAGATAGCACTAGGAATTCATAATGACCATATCGGGTCCTAAAGGTTGTCTTGGGTATATCGCTGCCTTTTATCTTGAGCTGATAGTAGCCCGATCTGAGATTAATATTTGAGAACACTTTGGCACCCTACAGTTGATCAAAGAGGTCATCTATACATGGCAATGGATACCGGTTCTCGATGGTCAATTTGTTCAATTCCTGGTAATTGATGCACATATGCAAACTCCCATCCTTCTTCTAGATAAATAAAATTGGGGCACCCCAAGGAGAAACTCTTGGGTATATAAATCCCTTCTCTAATAAATCCTACAACTGAGTCCATAACTCCTTTAATTCTGGTGGTGCCATTCTATATGGAGCTTTAGACACTGGGGCTGCTCCGAGAACTAAATCAATAGAAAACTCTAACTCCTTGTCAGGCGGGAGTTGGGTTAGATCATCTGGGAAGACATCGAAAAACTCCCTAACTACATTCAATTCTTCTAATGGTGTGACCTTTTCTTCCACATCTTGTACTGAAGCTAGGTAGCCCTGACATCTGTCTTTCAATAATTTTACCACCTGTAAGGCAGAGATGAGAACCTCTCTAGGTCATTTTGTTTTATTAGCTTGATACACCAGCTCTTCACCTTCATCACTCACCAGCTTAGTTTGTTTCTTGGTGGACATCACGTTTGCCCGGTGGACGGATAACCAATCCATACCCAATATAATATCAAAATTTTGCATGTTAAATTTGATAAGCTGGGCATCTAACTTCTTTTCACCTATTTCAACGGGACATGGTTCATACACTTCATTTAATTGTGCTACTTTGTCTGTAGGTGTGCTAACAATCAACTTACTCTCTAGAGCCTTGGGTGCCATATAAATCTTTTAGATATAAAAGAATGTGATGCTCCAGAATCAAATAACACATAAGCTAGTATACCCGAGATAGATAGGATACCTGCTACAACATTGGGGCTTGCTTCAACCTCTTCAGCTGACAATGCATATATTCTCCCTTGAGGCGGGCCACCTTAAGTCAATACAGGTATATAAATAGGAGGCTGACTCTATACAATAGTCAGCTTGTACGGGAAATCCTTTGTAAAATGCCCAAGTGATTAGCAAACATAGCACATGTTTTGGGAGGCTTGCACTGGTACTGGTGCTCTCTGTATTTGACCTGGTGTGGTGGAAGGACGAGGTGGCCGCGGGGCCATAGGCACCGTGCTAGTGTTTGGGCGAAAAGAGGTAGTACCCAATCTATTGGCCGGTCAGGGTATATAATAGGGGTTGGAACTCTTCCAAAGTCCAGGTGTGGTGGAAGACTCTCCCTTTTTCTTGTTTTCCATAGTCTTGGCCTTTTGTACAATTTGAGTGTAGTCAGTCAAATCCATAGCCCCCAATATTATACCAATAGACACCTTCAGCTCTTTCAGAAACTTCTTTGCCTTCTCCCCCGCTATTTTCATATGTGGAGGAGCGAAATAGAATAAGTCCTCAAATTGCTACTGGTACTCAAGGACGAACTTACTTCCCTGAGTCAAGGCTGAGAACTCTGCATCCTTCCTGTCTCTAAAGCTAGTGGGATAATAATTTGACAAGAACAACTTAAGGAATTGTTCCCATGTTGGTTCTAGGTGGGTTGTCATTAAAATAGGCTTAGAAGCCTTCCACCATGAGTCAGCCTCATTCTTCAATTATAACCCAGCACAAATGAGTTTTTGGGGTTTTGTACATTCTACCACCTCAAATATCTTTTCCATCTCTTAGATCCACCGATCCGGCTCTAAAGGATCACTCCCCACCTTGGTGAAGATAGGTGGCAAGTGCCTCTTAAAGGATTCCACCACCATGACAGTAGTGGCTGTTGGTGGGTAATATGGGGGATAAGCTAGGTAATACTGATACGAAGGTGTCATCATATATGGAGAGGTGCCATAAGGTGGGAATTGTGGAGTAGCCACGGGTTGAGTACCACCTGGTTGGTCTTGGGGGAATACCGTAGGAGGTGCACTCCCTTGTGTATCTACAGGTGGTGCTCGAGGAGATACATCCCCCAATTGAACTCCACACCTGGCACCATAGGAGGATCTTGTGGGAAAGGTACCCCATGAGGGTGTTGACCCATTTGCATAGGGTTTAACTATTGATGCACAACATTCATAAAGGTTTGTTGCTATTGAAGTAACTACTGCTGAAATGCCTATTATGATCACTGAATAAGAGCCACAACATCATTGGGAGTGATAACGGGAGGAGGATCAAGGATTTCATACATAGGTGAGTCCTCAACTATTTCTTCTTGTCTTGGACTCACCCGAGGTCGAGGTCCCCGAGTATTGGGTGGTCGTGCTACAGGACGGGGACTATGTGGGGCTCCTCGTACACTACTACCGGATCTAGTGCATACCATAATGCTTTGTACCTGAATTGCATCAAAGTTAGGTATGAATTAAGTGTCATATTTATTTCATGTAAGCACAATCAAATGCACATTAGGTTTCTGGTCATGTAATCATAGTACATTCATTATCATAGCATGCATCCATAGCATCATCTCTTAGATAAAGGCATAACCAATCCCACACGAGTATACATGCAATTTATCATTCAGTAGCTTATATCTCATACAAAATTGGGGTCCACAAGGATTGAGGAAAAAATCCCCAAAATTTGGGACATTTTGGCCCAAAAATCCACATCGGTGGGTTATACCAACGGGTGGGCTGGGGTTAGGACCTATCAGTGGTGACCCGTCGGTCACACACACGACACTGTTATGAGGGCAGAAAAGCCATTATTTTTAAACACTCTCCTTTCTCTTTTTTCCATCTCTTTCTCCAAATTTCCCAAGGCAACAAGAGAAGGTCTAAGAGCCCTTCACAAACATCACTCACGCCTACATTTGGATTCAGAGCTCTCCAACACCATCCTCAATCTCAAGTAAGTGGTTTCTCTTCCTTATTCTTGGGATTTTGGTTGTTCTTGTTCCATGCTCTCTAAAATCCATTTTCCCTTTGATTTTCTCCAAATAGAATGAATGTAGTATGTGGGTAGGTCATCTATTTCATGAATCTCATATTTAATCATGACATATGTCATTCCTATGGATTGTTTAACCCTATTTTCCCAAAAGTTTTGTTGTTTTAGGGTTTTTCCCATTTTCTCTCTTCTTTCTTGCACAATGTATGATTCAACGAGTCTATCAACTCACATTTTGTTGTATAATGATAGCAGGAGTATGCATCACTTATCTCCCTTTGGCATGAGTTTTCACTATTTCTAGGTCAGGGTTCTTGAGAAATTTGGGGGTTTTCTCTTGTTTCGACCTCAAATATGTTAAGATGGTATACTTATATGAAGTTGAATCTTCCATTACATATTATTGCAAAAATTCCCTCAATGCTAAATTGTCCATGGCTTAAACTCTTCTCTTTATGGAATTTTCCTCTTTTTCTTCCTTTGGAAATCTGTCAATACCTTGAGTTGATGCTAACTTTAGCATTTGCATGAATCTATGCCTTAGGTTAGTGCTTCCATTTCTTGTCTTTTATTTGCATAACATATCCATGTATCCTGACCCTATGATGTCCATTTGTTAATACATGATTTTGTTAACCTTCCATTCATATATGACTATATTATGACTATGGCATTACATTATAGGGCTTTCTCCTTTTATTTGTCATTCAATATATATTGCCCATAGCATGTACTTAATATGACTGTCATTCCCATTGGTTTTCCTCCTAATGACCTTATTTCCTTGATTCCGTTCCATCCCTTGTCTTTGTAAATACCTCTTGAAATCTTATCAATTTATAATATTTTTCTCATGGATTTTGCAGAATGTCTTCTCACAAGGGTAAGGGAGCCGCCACTTCTTCCAGGGGCGATAATGCCCCCAGTAGAAAGAGAATGGGTACAACGACTAGTTCTTCCACTCCTTGAGCTTCAGATAGGAGGAGTGATTATGAGGACTCGGAGGATTATGATGAGGGTCTATTTAGGAGCCTTGAGGCTGCCCTCTCTCGGTCTACCTTCTCTAAGAGGCTAGTCCTCATGGAGAAGACTATGGTGATTGCACACTTCACTTGGGTTTGGATGCTCGAGAAGTTCACCACCCTTGGCTGGTAAGCCATGCTCTCAGTTGCCTCGCTCTATTATCTGGACCTCGTCAAGATGTTCTATTGTAACCTGGAGGTGTCATTTGACAATTAGGCATATACCCTTATCAGCAGGGTAAGGGGATGAGACATCAGACTCCCCATTGAGCTATTGGCGAGGATTCTAGGCATCTCTACGGAGGGTACTTGGTACTACTGCCCACCCAGGGGCAAGGCCTTAGGCCCCCATATGAGCCATACATTCCAAAGTCACATCTATAAGACTATTTGTAGTCTTATTTTCTACCCCGAGTCTGAGACTGCCTTCATGCCAGAGGTCTGAGTTTTCAGTTGTCTAGTGCATCTCAACCTACTTCCTTGGGCTGGGCACCAGAATTAGGTAAACTTTATGGGGGCTTACATGGTCTACTACATTTATATGGCTTTGGGGAATGCCTCATGCATATGCCTCCCCTATGTCATGATGAAGACCATGGAATACCACACTACGCACCCATCTGACGACAACTATCCTTACGCCCTATCTCTCACCAAGATATTCGAGTATTTCTAGGTGGACCTTGAGGGTGAGGTGGGAAAGTCTCCATCGGATAGATTCTCCCGGGGCATTTTGTGTAAGATGGAATTGTTTGATTTGATGGAGCCCGTAGTGGGGAATGCAGCCCAGGAGGAGGAGGAGGATGAGGAGGAAGATGAGGACTATGTCCTTGAGGAGGAAGAGGATGAGGTCCCTATCAATGTGGCTCCACCATCTCCAGGTGGGGCCTTTGACTTTCAAGGTATGTTGGACTAGTTAATAGCACTTCAGATGGGTTAAGAGAAACTCCTAAAGTATTAGGAGGACTGTGCTACCCGAGAGAAGGCACAAAGAACATAGCAGCAAGCCTGAAACACCTTCAGGAGGAGGTGGATATGGTGAACCGCTGATTTGACTACTATGATGGCCACCTCAACATCAACTCCAAATCTCAGGTGGAAGAGGTGATTGACTTGGATGATGATTGATGGGATAGTTTGTCTGGAGTGGTGTTCTCTTTTTTTCTGTTTTGTAATTACGGTTCTAGGAAATCTACCTTCTTTTCTTTGCTCTACTTATTCTCTTCCCTGTTGTTATTTTGTGAATTTTCTCTGGTGTATTTGTGGTTATTAAATCTCCCTTCTTTGTGAAACCTTTTGGTACTCTTATCTAATGAATGCATCATGGAAAAATTTTAATTTTTATGTAAATTCAGCTTTTAAGTGAAGTCTTTTAAGTTTTCCCCCAACCCCTTGTCCCATTATAGATTCTACAGGGTTTAATCTTACAAGCTATATGTGATTAGAGCATCACACTCTGATACCACTATTGTCACGCCCCATTCACTTAGAACAAAACCAGTGACCAGGTTCAACCCAAAACCACTAGGATCATCTGATGCAGTAACCACAGCACAGCAAGCCACAAGTAACATGGAAGTATAATGTAATTTAGCAAAAAGTCTTGTCATATATAAATACCTGTAAATCCCCATATACTCTTGATACCCAAATTGTTATACATAGTATATTTACATGTGGGCCCGTAGGTATGATATTTACACAAAAAATAACAATTTAACTATCTGTAGACACCCAATTTTGTCACCCTCCCCCAAGTATGATGACATATGGATCTTGGACGCGACTTTCATTTTCAATCAACAGAGATGATAACTAATTGAGGTAACTACTCCTAGGAGCATTCCACACTTACCCAAGATTTATAGAAAACCCACACGAGAGAGAAGGGTCCAATTATGACATTTCATATATGAAGGAATCCAGTCAAAGTGATCGCATAGATGCATAGTATTCAGAATTACAATTCCAACGATATATGGTATGCCAAAATTGAACCAACGGATCTCCCGCAATCATTCCCAGAAATTACACTTTAAGTGCCCAAACCCCGCCCATGCGCTCCTATGCCTTACCTTGCATGCCCACCACCAAGCCCCGCGTGCACGCAACCAAGCCCCATGTGCACACAACCAAACCCCATGTGTATCTGACAAAGCCCTATGCATTCTGACTAAGTCCCGTATATTCCTAATTGAGTCCCACATATTCCCAACTGAGTCCTGTGTATTCCCGACGGAGTCTCACACATTCCCAACCCAGTCCCATGCATTCCAACACCCATGTAGTAGTGCCAACACCTGTGCTGGAGCTCTTGTCACTGTGCTAGAGCTCCTGTCACTATGCTGGAGCTCCAAAGGCTGTGTTGGAGCCCCAGTGGCTGTGCTGGTGTTCCAGTACCCCTATTGGACCTCCATCACCCTCGTCAAAGCTGTCACACCCCTATCAAAGCCTCCTCCATTCTCACAGATGATTAGAATCCCCCTTTCGACTGTCGGATCAGAGAAGGAATTCTCTTTTTACCCACCCGTGTACCGTAGACCAAGTTCTGGACTATAGTCCAAAAAAATTACCTTTCACCCCATTTGCTATTTTTTATTACCCTTTACCAAAATGTTTTACTTTCACCCCATTGGTTTAGAAAAATTACTTTTTACTACCTTTGGTTAAGAAATTTTCTCTCTCCTCTATATTGGTCCAGAAATTCTATCAATACCCCATCCTTTGGATTTTACACAACAGACACACCAACATTACCTCACCATACTCCATAGTAGTGAAGCTCTGCCCTCTCTCCTCCCCTTCCCCCTTGAGGATTTCCAAGTCTGCGAAGAGATCTTCATAAGATCTGAAGGGTTCTTTGGATCTTGAAAGTGTTTTCGGGCCTTTGGGAATCTTCAATCCTTTGCTTTCCTGTAGTGAGATTTTTAGGAAAATATTCCCTCCTAGCCCTCTGATAGCCTATCCCTAGCAAAAGCTCTATCCGAGTACCACCTCAACCTAGTCTGAGTGCCATCTTACCCTAGCCCTTCGATAGTCTATCCCCACTGGAAGCTCTGTTCGAGTGCTACCTTAGCCTAGCGCTCTGATAGCCAATCCCTAGCAGAAGCTCTGTTCGAGTGACACCTCAGCCTAACCCTCTGATAGCCTATCCTCAATGGAAGCTCTATCCGAGTGCCACCTCAGCCTAGCCCTCCGATAGCCTATCCATAGTGGAAGCTCTGTCCGAGTGCCACCTCAGTCAAAACCCAAAAATAGCCTTCCCTAGCGGAAGCTTTGTCTTAACCCAAATCCAGAAGTAATCGTTCCCAGCCAGAACTCTGTCAGAATATCATCATAGTCAACATCTCTTGAGAAAGGAAGTTGGAGATCAAGACCATCTTTCCCTAAGCCAAGAGAAACCACAAGAAAGCTCGTACCAGTTTCAACCTGGGGTTCCACCCCTCTTGACCTGAAACAGGGGTCAAGCTCAGGTATAATTTCTCAACAGAATTAGCACAATGTAGACTTTATATTAATCTTGTTTTAGTGTACATATTTATTTAAATTCAGTCAATGTACATATGTGTGATAATTTAGCCATGCATGCGAAATAGGAATAATTATGAAAAATGTTCATTCTTAAGCCTCTAGTAGGAAGATCGATTAAATTGGGTAGATTGGGTGCCTAATACCTTCCCAATCCTACAACCTGACACTTACCCTAAATCTCTGAACCAGACCAACTTCAGGCCATTTTCTCCAGAATTGGGCCCATCCTCGGGTCTTAGGCCCATAATCTTAGGTGGTGACTCCATACCCTTTTGTATGATCCTGATCCCCGTATTGGACCATCACCAAACTCCCATCTCGAATGACAAACTTTACACTCTTAAGAAATAGGCCTCCACGTATCTCTGAGTGGCAATACGATAGTGCGGGGCCTGCAGGGTGAGAACACACGACACTCCCCCTCCCCCTTATAAAAGAGAAAGAGAGGAGAGAGGACAGAATCGATGCAAGTCCTTTTACCCCCCACCAAAGGGGAAGAGAGATATCATCATCTCTGGCTGCTACCCTCATAATGGCGACTCCACTGGGAATAATTGTCAAGCTTTCGACACTAGATGCTACCTTTAAATGCAAGAACATTTTCCACCATATTTCTTTGAAGACATGTTTGGCTAACCACATCATGCATCGTGCTCAAAGTGAAATCATTTGGCGAGGGACTCCCTATCATACCCGCACCCTCAAGGAGGTTAATGCATGTCATGGTGAGTACTCTTAGTGCAAATGATAGCCGCTTCCTGAACAAGGGTGTGGGGTATTGTTAAACGGTGAGAATGTTCTTAATTGTACCAGCACCCTCAGTGAGATCCATGTACTTTATGACATTCTAAGATCGAATAATGATATTCCTGCATTACACTTTTGCACACAATCACTCATGATTCCACCACCCCGTGGTCAGTTGCTTAACCTCATGTGTAGTCACGAGTAATTCGCAAAGAAGTCACCCCCTTGATCTTGAACCCATGGGTGTATCAAAAGGATGACGTACCTTGCATCTATAGATCCTGTCAAGGAAGCCTTGTTGGTTCTATTGAATCCACCGCATGCTCGCATCATGTAGGAAATAGATGGAGAACGCTAGGAATGCCACAAGCTGATCTATAAAATTTGTTTGCGATCTTGAAAAGGAATTTTCCTATTATATATTCTAGTCATACAGAAATACTCTCCTAAGTGGGTTTCGGATAAAAGGTTTCCTTCCTCTTAGAAATGAAATGTGGATGATTTCGTATGTGCAATCCGAACTGAATTCTGTTAATGTCCCACAAAATGCCGAATTATCCTAAAGACCCAAGGAAACTATGAGGAAGGTCACGTAGTGGGATAAGATTAAGAAAAGCATGATTTTATTGGAAAAGAATGTATTAATAGGGATATTTTGGTCAAACCATTTGCATGAATATCTCTCTTACGGCATTGAGTGGACTAGGGGCATCAATCCCTAACCACTCCCTACCATAAAGCGAACTAACTTTGGATGGATCTTTGGTTGTTAATCTAGTGAATTTGTGAACAAGGGATTGGGAATTCAAAAGTCCTAAAATAAACCATTTTTTGGTTTAGGCACAATTCCACACCTTAAGTATTCTCCGCAGTCCATTTGGACACGTCAGAGTAATCGGTTAACTCGCTTAAGTCTAGTGTCCCCCCTGTTGTCTCTCTAAGATTGTCTACCGCCAAGTGATTACAGCCCAGTTAGCATGGATCCGCAAGATTCTGAATCACCCGAGCAAGCATGGGTCCATCCTGTAGAGACTTTACAAATAGAAATGGCTGAGGTCAAGAGAGGAATAGCCAAGATATTGAATGTACTCCAAAACCCTCCCAGGGCTGAACTAGCACAAGCTGCTAGAGAGTTGGATCAGAACAGACCTACGGGTCATCGCGGGAACTCTTCCCAAGTTGACTCAGGAAAGCCAAAGCAAGTTAGGCCAACCAGTCCAAGAGGAGCTTCACCTACCATCCAAATGGTCAATGGGGAACCTACTCCAGAGTCCCTCCTCCTAGGGTAGTTATTGAAGATGAGGAAGAAGAGTTTGTAGCACACATTGGAAATTATGCTCTGAGTAGGGAAGAGTTCAGAAAGACAAACAGTGTATTTAGATGAAATGAGTTTCTTTATTAGGGCCAGCATTCCTGAGAAATTCAAGTGGTAGACTAATAGGTTTGATGGGTCAGGAGACCCCAAGGCTCATCTCAAAGTTTTTCCCAGCATCACCAAGTTATGGCAACTTGCAAACAGCCAAATGGGGCAAGCCTTTATGTTAACCCTATCAGGACTAGCACTAAGGTGGCTCATAAAGGTGAAGTCATCCCAAATTCAAAATTGGACAACAGTGGTGAAAGCCTTCACCAAGAAGTACTCATACAACACTGAAGTGGATATGAAACATCAGAAGCTTGTGCCATTGAGACAACAACCTAGAGAAGGATTCACCACCTTCTTAATGAGGTATAAGGATAATGCCACCAAGATGGCAGCTCGGCCTTCAGAAGCAGAGCAAGTAGAGATGTTGATAGAGAACTTATCAAAGCCATATTATGATGTTCTTTACTACCAACATCTATAGACCTTTGATGCCCTAATAGCCACCGGTACACGTGTGGAGAACAAAATTCTGAGAGACGCCCAGTATCAAGGATCTTCCCAAGATGCAAGCAAGAACACCAGAGTTGGACGGGGAAAGGGTCCCGAAACTAATGTGGTAGGCACGGTCTAGCAGTCGATCTCACCTATCACCTCTTTGTGACCCTTTGTGATAGAAGTAGATGTGCCTACCCAGAAAGCTCCTCACCTAAGAAGATAGTTTTCTAATTTGGGAATGACAGTGACGGTAGTGTATGAAATGCTACAAAAATAGGGATTGCTAGGGACAGTGGTTCCAAGACTGATCAGCAACCCTCCTCCAGCTTAGTATAGGGATCATGAATACTGTGCCTACCACACTCAGAAGGGGCACACCATTGAAAGATGCATGGGTCTGCAACATGCGATCAAGAATTTGGTAGACAACGGGACCATTGAAGTCAAGGTCAAGCAACATCCCAATGTCAACACCAATCCACTTCCTGATCATGTGAACAATCTAGATAAAGAAGCCACAGAGAGTGATCCCACTCAACTCATTGTATCCCGAGCTCCGAGGAATCATATGAATGCCTACGCTTACAGGAAAATCATGAGTCAAAGGGCCAGAATCGTGAAGACTCCCAAAAGGAGAGAGTCATCAGAAGAAGAATCACAAGATCAGTCTCCCACCGTTCATCCTTCCTCATCAACAGAAGAATCCACTTTACCATATTGCCAACCTCCACCATACCTCCCACCTTTACCATATTACCAACCTCCACCATATCATCAACCTTCACCACACCGTCAAGGAGAAGGAATTTCCTCATCCTATCACCCCCCAATCTTCATATCCTAACTCTCACATTACATCACCTTCATACCACCCCACCTCATTTCCCTCATCACCCTCATACCAATCCTATTCTCTTTGGTTCGGTGTATAACCCAAAAGAAGGATGGATAGATGGGTATAATTGGAAAGATATGCTTGCACTACCAGATTCCCCAAAGATGACTTTGTCAACAGAATCAGTGAATGCATTAGGAGAAAACTAGGAGGGTGATTCCACTTCTCTAATTCAACCCACTATACCTTCAGAGGATGATCTAGAGGTGATTGAAGAGATTATAGATGATCTTCTGATAGCAATAATCGCATTGTCCAAGCAGATCAAAGAGTACACCTCCCTAATCCACATAGGGAGTGACATAAAGGATGATGAATCAGGTCTGATCCAACTTCGAGCCAGTGATGTCAAGACCAACCCTACGAAAATCTTCCAGTCCATACACTTTGAATACTACGAGCGTTTGGATATAGGAGAATTTTTTGGACAAGAAAAATCTAATGAAGAACTAAGTGAGGGGGAAATTAATGAAGAGAGGATGATGATGACAACATTGAGGACAAGAATGAGGATGAGAATGATGGAGATGACTCTGATTCTCAAGAGGATAATGAGTATCCAAACTGGGATGACTACCAAGGGCCTTGGTACAATGATAATGATGAGTTAGAATATTACTCACCAGATCACCAAACATTTTTCTTAGTTTATGCTATCGGTGGTGATGACCTAATAGCTGATCTGACAGGTGGCATTTACCCTTCCCTTTTGCAGGGAAGGAGATGATTCTACAACAGGTTCAGAAAATGATGAAGAATCTGGAGAGCTAATGCAAGTCTATATGGACAAATATAACTCCGCATTAGAGATGGAAGAAAAGCTGTGTGAATTGTACTCAAATACTTTGAGGATACAAGAGAGAGTAGAAGAAATTGACAACAAGCTAGGTGAAGTAACTATCGGTGATCATTACTACCATGAGCAGTTGAATGATCTAGAGGAAATAGGGCTAGATGTCACATCCACAGAGACAGTAGATGCCGTATTCCAATAGCTTTCTAATGCAGTCAAAAGGTTACGAGCTAGGGCTCTCGATATTTGTGGAGGACCTCGACTTCCCACTCAGAGTCGAGAAGGAGAATCTGAAGAGGATGATCCTATGGTGGGAATAATCACCATAATGGACAATGATAATGAGGACAGTTATCCCACAAAAATATTATGAAGAAGCCGGTCAGTGTGATGGAGATCCGAAGCGGGAGAGATTACAAGGGCAAGGCCCTAGCAATGGAACAATCAAGGGCAAATGAGGCCAGAACTAGTAACTTGAAAAAAGAACTAGAGAATCCAGTCTTGGCTCAGCTCAAGAAGGCCTAGGATAATATCTCAATTTAGGGATTGTTGATGGCCTCCCCCACACGTCGTGAAGCATTTTTGAAGTCCCTCACTAATGTGCAAGTACCAATTGAGATAGATCCAGCACATCTCGTACACATAGTAGGGGCAACATATGTGATGCAATCATTAATGTTTTTTGACTCTGAACTCCTGAAAGGAGCCCAATATAACAGGGCTCTCCACATCACAGTAGAATGTCTTGACAAGGTGGTTCCCTAGGTTCTCATTGACAACAGATTTGCTCTGAATGTTCTACCCTTGAGATCAGCAAAAAGTATTGGCATCAACTTGGAAGAAATGAGGCCGACTACCCAAACTATACAGGCATATGATAATACCAAGAGGAAAATCCTTGGCATCCTCACACTTGTCATAAAGATTGTCCCGGTGAAATTTGATATTGATTTTCAAGTCATTGATATATCAGCATCTTTCAACATACTTTTGGGAAGGCCTTGGTTGCATCATGCGAAGGCAATGTCCTCTAATCTCCATAAAAAAAATGAAGTTCATTCATGAAGAAAAGGTGATTATAGTAGCCGGAGATCCCAAAGTTCAACTAAGTGGTTTTGAGTTAGATACAACTTGTGCAGCCATTTCCAAAGAAGTCCTAAAGGAGAAGATCCTGGCAAACTATGAGGCCATCTAGAGTCTGCTAATGAATCAGATGATGAAGAATATGCAACATTTTCCTGGCATAAGGCTAGGGAAGTATCATCAAGGAGTTCCAAAGTAGCCTAGTTTGGCAATGAACAAAGGAAAGTATGGTCTGGGGTACACTCCTCCGACCACCAAGGGGCAGAAAGTGTTGAGGATGACTAGGAAAATCTCCGTCTCTTACTACCATACTCTCAATGGGTATTTCATAAGAGAGGGAGAGGATTAACCTTTTCTATGGAAATGTGGAGCCATAGTTTGATGAAACGACCACAAAGATACAACTAGGATTTGAAGTATTTTTCCAAGACGAGTTCGACAGGGTAACTCATGAAGTAGAACAATAGCAGATGCTAGTCAGAAAAAGTAATCAAGACAGTTGCATCATCGGGATAGCAGAGATTGCTTTGATTGAGAATGGGTCTTTATCTGGTGACCCTACAACATTGATGCGATCAAAGGAGGCACCAAGTCCTCGAGTCCTCTTGAAAAGAGAATAGGAAAAGAAGATAAGGCTCACCTGGAGCCTACAGCATCCCATTGATTTAAAAAGCTACATTTGCTCCTTCCTACAAGAATCAAGAGCTTGAGAGCTACATGAACTGAAGCCTCGTCATTTCAGAGGAAGAAGTTCATATGCAAAGCAAAGAAGAGCACAAAAAGTGATGGTTTGCATGTACTGTGCCTGAACCAACTGCAACGGGAAGGCTCGTAAAAGTGGTCAAAGATGTGATCAAGGCACCGGAATGGCATCCCTCAATAGGCTTAAAAGTATGGACTTCATAGAAAGAGGACTTAGCAGTCTCCACTAATCTTCACCCCTCAAAAAGTTTAGCTTCCGAGAGCATGAGGTTGATCAACTGGTATGTATGAAGAAGCAGGTACCTATCCAAAAGAACCATTGCACTATAGAAGAAACAGCAGCAACTTTCTCAGAAGGAGAAGAAGGAGAAGAAGGCCCTTCACCACACCTCCTCAACCATCGAGCCGTCGAACCACTCCTGAATTGGACTAGCATTTGAGAAGACTTCAAGTTTACTCATGCTATCAAGTCAACCAACCTAAATACCACTGATAAGAACATCAAGTCCATTGTCAAGTCTGTAGTTGAGTCTATTGTTTCTGATATTGTATTGTCCTCCCCTCTTGAGGCAAGTCCAGAGTCTATGTATGTCAAGTCTGTTACTCCTTTTTTCATGAATAAAATTTCTGACTCTGAGTATGACTTGTGTAATACCCTGCTTCTTAAACCCGGTCTGATTATGCGGTTGACCCGGTTTAACCATACAGGAACCGAACCAAAGGGAGTTAGAGCGGGTTCCTTATGGGCTATGATGGCAAGGGTGACCTTAAACACCGGCTGGCCCGACAAGTCCGAGCCAGTGCCAGAAGAGATGGGAGTGCCCAAGCTGTGTATATGCACCTACCATAAGGCCATGTACGGATAAAGCAGGTATTGTAGCCGTATATTAAGGTATATACGTATACTACATCGTATGCCAGGGGTGGGGTTCGCGCCGAGGCCCGAACTCTGTCAAAATCCTAAGTTTTGGCCTCAGGTGGGCGGACAGGTGGGTGCACCCACCCACCTGAGTGACCCATCCATGTGCACTATTCATATATTTAGGCAGTATATATAGCAATTAGGATTTTCTTTTCTTTTCATTTATGACACCCGTACGTTGGTGAGAATAGTAAGGAGGAGAGAGAAAAGAAAGGGAAGAAGAAGGGAAGAGAAGGAAGAGGAAGAAGGGAAGGATTTCAGCGGTGCTGAAGCTTGATCTTTCCATTCCAGCGCCAGAGGAGTGACCTTCAACTCTAGATCTACATTTGGAGGTAAGCAAAGTCGGGTTCTTTGAACATTCACCATACCCAAGCTTAAACCCTTGATTCGAGTAGGGTTTCTTGAGATCTTGTAAATCCCTTTGAAATGATGAATCTAAGGTCTAATAGATGATTTATGTGTTGATCTTGAACGATTTGAAGAGATATTGACAAGGTGGAAGAAGCATTGTGGGTTTGAAGTGATTTGGAGGGTTTGAAGTTGTTCTTGAGCAAAGAAGGTAAGATGGTTTCCCATCACTTGAATCTAACCTAGATCTAGGTTAGAACCATCCTATAAGACCTTGAAGGTGTGAAGATGGGGTTGGGAGAAGCCCCATTTGAATCCCCAAAGAATGGAGGAAGTTGGGAAGAAACAGTAGATTTTCCGCCAAGACCGATGGGTGGAACCGGTGGGCCCCTACCCGCCTGTGGGCACCCACCTGAGAGGGCAGGGGGCCTTCAGGCACAACTGGCAGGCCCAACCGACGGGCCACCCTACCCGTCGGTCCTAGCAGGGGCCCCTGGCCCAATCGATGGGCCAGACCAATGGGCCCCTACCCGTCGGTCCAAATCGGTGGGTAGGACCGGTGGGCCAGACTGCCCACCTGTCTGACCCACCTGTGTGGCCCAGACAGCCCACCTGTCTGACCCACCTGTGTGGCCCCGAAGGTGATTCTTACGTCTGATTGAACCCAAATCGGACGTGCGACCTTCTTTTAACGTTCTAAACATGATTTTGTCATCGGATCGTGTTAATTTTGATTTCAAAATGGTGAAGTACTAACCCCGTTCAATTATGTTAGGTTCACCAAATCCTACCCGATTCGCATCGGATCTCACCCGTACCGAACGGGAATCCTTGTACGTTACAGGTAAGTGGGGAGAGGATGTTTGGCCTTGTTTCAAGGCATTTTTTGGCATTCATTTAATTATATCTAGTCTAGTCATGCCATCATGAATATGCTATGTAGATTAGTCATTCCTCACATTGTTATGCATGTGTGCTATGCTTACTTTCTAAATGCCAATTGAATGAGATGTTTATATGTTGAATGTGGACATCATGGTGCATGATGCATTGATAGACTAGATGCCGTAGTCGGCTTGGAAACGAGTGCATTGGTGGCCCGTGGAATGGGATGCGGTGGCACTATACAATCGTACTATTGTCATATAGGAGCATGCGGTATTAGGATTTTCACCATCCCGTGCTACGACCCTTCCCAACAGGGGTTAAGGTGTTGGGTTATCATTTGGGGGGAAGCAGTGGTCGCGGTCGTCGGGTCACTGTGGTGGTTAGACATAACGCCCGACGGGTCATGTAGGACAGTCGGCAACCCCGGTGGTACATTCAAGAGGGCCAATCGTACTGCTTTTAAATTGCTGGAGTCAGCACCTTTATTTTCAGTCATTTACATTTCTGTTGAGAGCCAGTGGACGGCATTGTCTTTACTTTTTCGAGTACTCACGGTGGGCCTTCTCCGACAGCCCTATGGGCGTATCACGGGAGG
>NC_056566.1:0-71658 GCF_013358625.1 Macadamia integrifolia
AAAAAAAAAAAAAAAAAAAAAATGACTTCCTGAAATTCTCCAAATCCTTTTGAAAACTAATCGGATGTGGATATAAATAATTTTTTATATTCGATTCAAAATTCAATTGCTTACATCCCTACTCACACAACGCCTCTCTCGTCTGCACCTTTGCATCTCCTATTTGCCCTGCCCAAGGCCTTACCTTCACCTTGTCCCATGCATCTTCCCCAACATCAAAAATCATTTGCGGTGAGGCATTGAGGTGCAGTGAGCATCTAAGATGCTCACCACACCTCATCGCTTGCTGCAAACAATTTGGACTCTCTTTCCCACACACCCCCCAACCCCGAAAAATCCCATGGTCTATAATTGTGGTTAGATTCCCAAACATTATCAAGGACTACCTACACCCTACAAGTAGTTTTGAATTTATCCATGCATCGCATAATCTTTCTTGGATTTGATGTGTCCGATGCATATTGCATAGGGCAAGAGAAGAGACTAAAAGGGATTGTGGGAAGCAATGGATTGGGAGAGTGAGTTTAGGAATTTTAATTTACTAGGAAAAACGAGAGGTGAAGATTATTTTTGGCAAAAGAACTTTACCTAAATGCGCATCCCAATGCCTAGACATAAGGGGTGGTGAAAAAACCACTTTGCCCCTTGGTTGGATGTCTATCCGTCTCCCCTAATTAGTCTCACACTAGCACAATGACCACATGACTCGGTAACGGACATCAACCCTTTATTTTATAAAGAAATAAAAAGGAATTTTGAGGTAGGAAAGTAGTTTTTTTTTTTTTTCTTTTTATTGAGAAAACTTAATTTTTTTTCTAAATTATTTTACATTTACGCAAATATAACTTGACGATGGCATGCCTTCAATTTTTTTTTTTTTCCTGATAAAATTGTAGAAGCATGCCTTTAGTTTAGGGGCCATAATGAATTTTTTATTTTTTTGGGTAAAGCTCAATGAATCACATAAGGGAAAAAAGGGACATCAGGTTTTAATCAGTTCTAGGTTTCAATTTAGTTGCATCGTTATAATTTAATGAAATTATGAATCATATTTTAACCCTCATGTCAGATTGAATACTTGATACCAAACTGGACCGGCTCAATCGATTCCCACCTTGTATGGCTATAAATTATCCAATGCTGACCCACTAACATTGGTTGAGGTCCTAAAAATCTGAGTTACGAAAAAGAATTTCTAAGGCGTAAGTGCTAGTGCTCTATTGACTGAGCCTTGTTAATTAAGAGATAAGCATCAAAGGGAATCATATTTTCTCAGTATAATATATATATATATATATATATATTTTTTTTTTTTTTTTTTTAGAGACATATCTTGTGGAAACCCTGCTTCACATGCTAGTCCCTTGGATTTCCATTTCTTAATTTACTTGGCATGGCAAGTGACTTATGTTATGATTTCGTATCAACCATATGGGTGGTAGATTCTATATCGATTCTAAAAAAGATTTGATGTGCACAGATATGATCTTGTATTTTTTGATCTTGTAAGTCAATTTATGGGGTAGAGTTCTCCCAAATTCAATATCAGTGGTATCATAGTAGCTGATATTCAACCCAACCCTCATGCAAAAAAGGCAGAGTGGACCAGATTGATTCCGTTATGAAAGGGTTGAAGGGGACGGCCTGATGCCAAAGTGAAACCATTAGTCACTTTGGGATCAGATATGATCTTGTATTTCTTAACCTTATAAGTCAATTTATGGGGTTGAGTTTTCCCAAATTCAATATCAGTGGTATCATAGCAGTTGATATTCAACCCAACCTTCATGGAAAAAATGCGATATGGACCATATTGATTCCGTTAGGAAAGGGTTGAAAGGGACGACTTGATGCCAAAGTGAAACTACTAGGAAACAGGCCTGGATACCTGTTATGACTAATTTCCAATCTCCCAAAAGGCTCAAAATTATGTCATTCTTGTAACCAACATAAGGTGTGATAATAAGTATGACCCCACTATTTCAAAATCTGCAGTCCTAGAGTTGGTGGCACTGATGCATAAAATCATAAAGAACGGGCAACACCATATATTTTAGGCAGGGATAGCAAACAATATCCGAAATTATTCTTCTGAGATAACCAAATAGTAATTATAACTCTTCCATGGGCAATTAACCTCAAAATTATATATATATGGAGGGGCAGGCTCTGTGAAGAATAATTGATCTAGTTGCTTTCAAAATGTGAATAATTCTGTCAAAAATTAACCACTTCTTATCTACTGGGGGAACTATACTAATCCGAGAAGAATCCAACAGGTGCCTCCTCGTTTTGAGAAAAGGGACTACTCCCCATACTTACTGTTACTCAAAGAAAATTGAGAAATCCACGGCAAATCTTGAGTGTAGAATAAAATATAAAATAGATTAAATTAAAAGGAAAAAAAAAAAGAAATTTTCTCCACATTTTTAATCAAAACTTACAGATATTGAAGACTTAATCACCAGATTTTCCTCTATCAAGCTATCAGGGTGAAATAAATAATCTTTCCTACTAAACTCTAAAATTCCTAAATGCACCCACAGAACACTGAACACTGAGAATGGCTTTGTCTGAAAACAGAAGGGAGTCAAGCTTTCGGAGATTGAAGAAAGAATTAAGTAACTGAAGTAACAATAATGAATATCATTACATGTTTATATTCTAAATGCTCATACCATAACGTTGGACGGACAAGAAAAAGTACAGGTCACCACCAAGACAGATTTCAATGAACAACTCAGTTATCTAACTGAAATAAATAATTCTATGATTTCTAATAACAAAGTTGATATCGGAAGATGAGAGTAAAGAAATTGTGTTTTCCAAGTTAAAAACACAGAAAAATATCAGAAAAGAAGTTCAGAATCAGTTTACATTTTCCAATTCTCGTTTCTCGTCACTTGTGAGTGGATGGTAGAGAGGAACTGTAGATATCTCGCCCAATTTCTTCAGATCTCAAAGCTAGAAGTACTGATTTCAGAATCAAGAATCGAAGCATGGAAGGTAGAGGAGCTGTCGATTTAGGGTCCCCGATCTCAGCGCGTAGAGGAAGCCATAAATGAGGGCGAAGGAAAGAAAAAGGAAGAGAGGGAGAGAGAACAAATAAAACCTGAACCCTAGAAAAGCTTCTCAAATGGTTCGCAGTAGAGACATTATAGAGGCTCGTGTGGAGAGTGGAGACTAAGAAATCATTTACTATTACTACTGCCATTATAGATTATGGAGAAAACAAGTTCTCTGACTTCGCCTTCCTTCTTCTTCTTCTTCCTCCTCCTCCTCCTCCTCCTCCTCCTCCTCCTCCTTCTCTTCTTCTGTTTTTTCTTCTTCTTCCTTTTTATTTATTTATTTTTTTTTTTTTTTTGGAAAAGGTGTTGGGTATGCCACCAATATCAAGTATGCTAACACCCATTGTGTCTATCTCTCTTTCATTTTTTTCTGAAAAATAACCATCATATTCTTTCCGAATGATCCTCCATCATGTGATCCTATTGGTGCTATCCGCTAGTATACTTCATATTAGTGGCATTATCTCTCTTCCTTTTTTTTAAATGCAGTTGAAAGATTGATTAGGTTTTTCGACTCGACTCGACTCACCTTGCCTTTTTAAAAAGTTGATGACTCGCTCGGATCAAACTCAAACCAAATTAGGATGGGTCAGATATGATTAGTGATATATAGGATGGTCTTAGATGTACTCGACCAATGGGAGAGCGTGGCCTATAATCAGTTAAATCACTGGTTGTTTGGTTGCTGGGTTTCCTATTCGCAGCTTTGTAGGAAGATGTCGAACTTTGTCTCGAATGAATAATTATTTCTTAAGATACCATCGATCAAACCTCGAACCATAAGATTCATAAACAAAGTACAAAATCTCTTCATATTTATACTTGATTTTCGAGCGAGAGCTCTCACTCCGCTTTTCTTTGCACCATTATAAACATGTTCAATAATATAAGCACATCTAATTAAAATATGTCATTTACAAATTTAATAACATGTAATTGCAAATCCTTATGGGTTTTGCAAACTCAACATTCTTTTGTGCACAACGACCTTGGGTGGTGGCTTTGAACCCAAAAAATAAAAATTCCATCCAACAATGGGATAAATCAACCACGAAATTCACAACCAAAACAAAAAACGAACAATAAGAATAAATTCATGTTCAATAAAAAAATATGCATCGATTTTTGTTCTGTGCAGTTGGCTCTGATGCTACTTGTTAGAACATGTCATAGGTTCAAATCTCGAAACCTTAGTTGAAAAAACCACACAAGAAAAGCAATAAACGAATCTAATAAAATTATCAAATCACACAGGATCAACCTTTCACCTAGTATGTTGAAGACGATCGACGTTGTTCTTAACATTTTTCCCTCTCTTGGTTATGGATTTTCTACAGTCCCTTAGACCTCTTTGGTTCTCTCACTTTAGTGATCAAGTAGGAAAGAGTGGATAATGACTGTAGAGACCCAAAACCTAGTGTTTATAATATTGTCCTGCACCCAAAATCCTACATCACAATGGTTTAGGTCAGCATATCCCTAAACTTGAAGGTGGATCATATCAGTTCATGCAACTTGACTCTCACTCATTTAATCAATCTGAATAATTAATTAAGCTCATAAATCTAATAGTGCCCATTACAAGTTACGTAAGGTACTTTATTTTGAGTTTGAGAGGTACAGGTTAAAATCCTTTGGCTAATCTTACCGGAAATGGATAAAATTCAATAAATTTAGAGAAATTATATGAATCATGAATTATTCACAAAATCATGAGTAGAGACACCAAAGACACGAAAGAATAATAAATTGAAAAAGAAGAAATTACACTTCTATCCCCTATATTTTACCTAATTATCAATCACCTTCACCCTACTTTGAAACATATCATAATCCTCCCTTGAAGTTCCTAGATGCTTACTTTCGTTCCATTATCGCGGGTTATCACTGGTAAATAATGACATCAGACTAACATCCATATTGCATTTTTTTACGAGATTCCTAAAACACCCTCCCCTTAACGAAAGCCTTTTTGTGGTCCCCCATGGTATTAGTTAATCTGACCCCTTTTGATCGTCTTATCTATTGCTTTTGGATTGGCGTGTGGAAGGGTCTAGGAAAGTGCGTCCCCCATGGTATTAGTTAATCTGACTCCTTTTGATAGTCTTATCTATTGCTTTTGGATTGGCGTGTGGAAGGGTCTAGGAAGGGTGTAGGAAGGTTCTCTCTCTCTCTCTCTCTCTCAAAAGGATAAAAATCGTCTGTTGTTCTCAATCTCTGTTTTTCCATGTTTTACTAGGTGCAGAGTGCGACACGTAGACAATCTATCACCAACGGTCAAGATTAAGAAGGTTGGTTGAGGGTTATTCATTCGGTTTACAAGTGTGAATGACTCGAACCGGTTCATGGTCTCAGTGTGAAATGAAGATCCAAAATTCGATCTAGAACCAATCTCTGATCTCTCGTCTCGGTCTCTCTCGCTCTCTTCGTTGTCGGATTTGGAATCGGAACTCGAGGTACTGTAATGGTCACCCCATTCGCTGCAATGAACTTCTTCCCTCTCGGTTCCTTCATCCTTTTCGTCCTCGTCTTCGTCGAGGTGGGGGTGATCGTTTTCTTCATCTTTTGTTCGGCGGTAGAAATCAGAACCGGGAGGTGAGGGAGGATAGAAATTCTCCCAGTTCCAAACGGATGAAGTCTGAGAAGGAGTGCTAGAATAGGTGGAGAGGGTCGGGAAGTTGAAAGGGTGACCATATTTTGTGGCCGGTTGTTGGCGGGGAGTGGAGGAGGGGCTTGATTCAGAGAGGATGTGTGGAATCTTTGAGCTTGCGATAGTGGGAGAAGGAGTTGGAGAAGGCGAAAAGGCAGGGGGAGGCAGAGGAGGAGGTGGAGATGGGGTCAGTGGTGGTGATGGTGGTGGTGGTTGTGTTGAACGGAAAGAGACTGAGGAAGGATTTCAGAGGAGAACAGCTGGGGTTTGGGCGGAAACAGAGAAAGGTTCTCTGGCGGCGAAGTCGGAGAGAGCGGAGCCAGTGAGGCGGAGGGAGCGGAGGTAGTCGGAATGAGAGGCGGCGAGGTGGGAGAAGGAGTTGGAGAAGGAGAAAAGGCAGGGCGAGGCGGAGGAGGAGGTGGAGATGGGGTCAGTGGTGGTGATGGTGGTGGTGGTTTTGTTGAACGGAAAGAGACTGAGGAAGGATTTCGGAGGAGAACAAATGGGGTTTGGGCAGAAACAGAGAGGGGTTCTCCGGCAGTGAAGTCGGAAAGAGCGGAGCCAGTGAGGCGGAGGGAGCGGAGGTAGTCGGAATGAGAGGTAGCGAGGTGGTGGCGAGCGTAAACCGCTTCCTTCATGAGGCGACGCCGCTCCTTGCAACATCTGACTGTGCCTTCATTGTCGAGCTTGGAGGCCGTGCAGCCCATAGTGGTGGCCCGTGGCAGTGTTGGTGGCGCGTTTTTGCTTCACTCGCGCGCCTGATGGTCAGTGCGGTTCATTTCACACTGAGACCACGAACCGGTTCGAGTCATCCACACTTGTAAACCGGATGAATGACCCTCAACCAACCTTCTTAATCTTGACCGTTGGTGATGGACTGTCCACGTGTCGTGCTCTGCACCTAGCAAAACATGGAAAAACAGAGATGGAGAACAACAGACGATTTTTATCCCTCTCAAAACGGTAGAGAGGTCAAAATTTGATTTTCTTAGTAAAGACTAAGAGGATATGAAGATTCTCCGCGTTAACGTACCATGTAGCAGGAAGAGACGCGTTTGCGTCTTAGATGGGAGCTCTCCTAAGGTTTAATTAATTCTTAATTACCATAAAAGTCCAAAGACTTAATTAATTAACTGGTTCTTAGTTCTTACATCATTATATAATTAAAAAAAAAAAAAAGCCTTTCCTTGGACTATGCATTGAAATTAGGTGTGTCAAATGGCCGATTTGATCCGGTTTTGATTGGGTCGATAATATTTGAAACTGAAGCTGACCCAATAAAGGAAGATTCGGTTGTTTCAATTTTATCTTATCTGACTGTTAACGATTTGATCCGATTTGGTTTAGGTTTATCATGTGTATATATATATATATATATGAATTATGAATTATTCACAAAATCATGAGTAGAGACACCAAAGACATGAAAGAATAATAAATTGAAAATTAAGAAATTACACTTCTCTCTCTTATATTTTACCTAAATATCAATCACCTTCACTCTACTTTGAAACATATCAGAATCCTCCCTTGAAGTTCCTAGATGCTTACCTTCGTTCCATTATCGCGGGTCGTCACTATTAAATAATGACATCGGACTAACACTAACATTTTAATAACCATATTGCATTTTCTTAGGAGATTCCTAAAACACCCTCCCCTTATGTCTTTGGGTTTGCAAAGCAAGTTACAAATCCATCATCTTCAATCGATCGATTTGTGGTTGCTCTTGAGCCCATGGTTTTAAGTATCTTCGATATCGATACGATACCCTCCGATACGTATCTTAAATTTAGTCGACCGATACGATACACATCGATACGATACATGAATTTTTTAAATCATTTCGTATCGATATATATCCTACAATACATACGATATGCATCAATACACCACTAATACACATCGATACGATACGATATGCCTCGATACGACTATGAAAATTATAAAATTGAGGTAAAATATACGTTTCGGTATGTATTTGTACGTATCGGTGAGTATCGGTATGTATCGATCGGTACGTATCGGTGAGTATCGATATATATCTGTATGTATCGGTGAGTATCGATATATATCGGTACATATTGGTGAGTATCGGTGAGTATCGATACGTATCGATGAGTATCGGTCATATAATGGCCAAAATATGTAATTTTTCAGAAAACACAAGATTTTTTTAAGGGTTTTTGTTTTCCAAAGTTGCTGTCAGTCATATTTCTCTATAACTAAAGTGGAAATCAAGGTTGAGAACAAGGATTTTACATTTATGGGACAACTACAAACCTTGAATTCTTAGTACGATACCCTCAATTTAGTGTTTATGCATAATACATGTTATCAATAGCATTTTTTTAACAAATTCTTTATGCAAAAGTATTTAAAAAAATGTTTCCTATCCATTTATGTGTGTATCTTTAGCGTATCTTAGTGTATCTCCGATACGATACGATACTCTCCGATACGTATCTTAATTTTGGCCGACCGATACAGCTACCGATACCGATACTTTAATCCTTGCTTGAGCCTCACCTAAAATCATTTCAAGATTAGTACGAACTCTCTCTGAGCTAAACGAGAGGAACTTCAAGCTGAACAAAGGTATATCATTCGTTTTCTCCACCCAATCTCTGAGCTGAACGAGAGGAGCTTTGATTATGCAACTCAAAAATGAAATCTCCATCTTCCCAATCTCCGACTAAAAGAAAATATAACCCCTTTGCTTCTGCAACTCAAGATCCAGGCCAAGACCAAATACTCTCTCTCTCTCTCTCTCTCTCTCTTAAAGATACCCTAATTTCTAAATTAACAGGGGAATCTACCATACGTAGTTGGACAGACAAGATATTTGAAAGAGCTTAAGCTATTACCTTTACTTCAAGTCATTCGTTCCCTTTTTTTAATCCACTATTTTTATGTATTAAGTGCTGAGAAGTATCAATCGAAAAATGCTAAGATTGTGTGGAGGGCTTACACTTGTGAGCCTTAAGGTAACCATGTTTCTTTTTTTGTTATCATGAAAAATTTTAGTGGTCAATCCAACCATTAGGACGATCCCCATCTGAGTTTCACTAATAGTTTATAGGTTTAAAGATTACAAGTCGTATGTCCCACTCTATGTATGTGGCCTATTGTAAAAGATATATGTGCTAGTTTCACACATAAATTAACAAATTTGGATTCGAAGATTATTCAAAATGATTTATTTTGTTACTTAAAAATTCAGTAAAGAAATTTGATTAAAAAATCAAAATTTATCTCATATTCAAATTAAGATTCAGAAATTATTCATTAACTAAAAAAAATATTCAGATGTTATTATTTATTTCATATGATCAATCACAATTATCACAAAACATTACAAAGGTTCAAAATATTCCCATAGTAATGAGTAGGATCTCTTTGTAGGGATCTCAGCTTAAACATTGGCATGACTTGCACATAGGAGGTGGGCCATAATATTATCACTGTGGTTCTACTTCAACTTCAGCAATTGCATGTTGGTTCCCTCAACCTTCCAAAGTAACCAGTAGGATCTCCCTTCATCAAGCATATTTTAATGTGGTGTTTTGATCAAATTAAAGTGCCACTGTCCATTTTGACAAATCACAGTTTGGACGCTATTTACAAGAGTATAATTAAGCCCACATGATCCAATGAGTCAATATCTTTTTCGATCACAGTTTAAAAAAATGGGAATTAGATCAGTGAATTGACCGATTTAGATCGAAATCGGTTATGACCGATCCATTACGGTCTAATATTTATTTAAAAAAGGAAAAATTATAGAAGTGCTGAGTTTTCAATCAAAGGCTGCCTATCTTACTTTTCGACCGAAAGCAGACGAAAAGATAAGGGGCCATTGGGGTTACTTTTCTTCACCAATAGTACAATTATTAAAAAAGGACAATAAATTTCGCTTTTAACTTCTTTTTTTTTTTGTCATTTTCTGCCTTTTCTTTTCTCCTCTTACGATGAATGAATAATTAAGTAAGTGTCAGCTTCTCATTTTATTTTCTTGTATAGACGATGACTTGAGATAAAGGGAGCAATGTCCGGATGTTCACATGGGTAGCAGAGAAACTTTAATTATTGCTGATCCTATTTGAAGCTTTTATGATGTTGCAGGTTTTAAAGCATTTAATGCCGCATGCAGAGTTGAGACCTACCAATTCTACCATCCAGATCATATGGGGTCATTAGCTTAATAGCATTTCGAATTTAATGTACCCAAATGTATGATGGAGCATCTTGTTTGTATTTCTTAGTTAATAAAATTCTTATCATTTGTTTAAAACAAAATGAGGTTTCAAATATTCCCAAGAAAATATCTTATTATACACAATATATTTGAATATAATTTTTTTTTCTAGGATAAACAAAAAGAATGTTCCATGATAATTCAGGCCAAAGCCTTCATAGAGGAAAAACATTTTTGCAAAATCAGTGAACGATAATGGGATATACCAACTCCATTAGTAAATACTTATATTAATACATGCTCTAAATTATTTAGTTCAGAATTACCCAAGAGGTAATTCTGAACCCTAAAGAGAAGTCTTTTCTTTTATATGCTTTTATTTGTACCAACATTGTAATCTCTTTACATATTAAAGAATATAGTTACAAATCCTCCCTCACATGGGGAGGAATTAATCCATTTCAAGAACTCTGTACATCTGAGACTCTAGACGACCTTTTTTGGCAATTTGCGCGGACACAACATCTATATGCTTCTTGATTCGGATTAAGTGGCCTGGAAATAAAAAATGGAAAAAAGAAAGTCTTCCATCCTTTTGTGAACTCAACTTTTTACAATTTCTTCACGGCGAAGTTCTGCAACTCTGTTTCAGATTAATGGCCGCTGCCGCGCCCACAGTCGTCCCGTCTTCATCAACCTCATCGTCCACGATTCAGTGGGATGTATTCTTAAGTTTTAGAGGAGAAGACACACGGGACAACTTCACATCTCACCTCTATGGGGCCCTGGTCAGTAAAGGGATCAAAACTTTCAAGGATGATGAGGGACTAAAAAAAGGAGAGCTGATCTCTGAAGCGTTGGAAAAGACAATCAAGAAATCAAGAATTTCCATAATCATATTCTCGAGGAACTATGCCAATTCCAGATGGTGCCTAGAAGAACTGGCCTTGATTATGGAACGCTGGAAAAAGAATGGCCAAAAGGTTATTCCAATTTTCCTCAAGGGTATCGATCAATTGGACGTAAAGCACCAGAAAGAGAGTTTTGGAGAGCCTTTTGGAGAGCACGAAAAGAACTTCGACCGAAAGATGGTGGAAAGATGGAGGTCAGCCCTGAGAGCAGCTGCTCAACTCCCCGGATGGAGCTTTATTGATTTTAGGTAATTACTTCCTCTTCATAGGATCCTCTTTTAATTTTAATCTTAATAAAACTGATCCATGTGATTTCACTTGTGGAACATTTCGATCTGTTCGCCTCATGTCAATTGTCCTGTTTTTGAAAGGTAAATGTCTCTGCTTCCCCAATTGGAAAATTTTCCTGATAGACCAATAATACTAGAGCTTTCTAACTCAGATTGGGAGTTGCAGGGGAGGGATTGGGGGTTGGGAGAGGTGGTTACAGGGAAGAGTGACCGGAGAAGAGGGAGGCGGAGGCGGGGCCGGCCCGGGGCCGGGCCCGGGGTTAATAATGGAAAAATATAGCCTTACTTTTTGAAAGGGTCCCACATATTCATTGATTGTGGACGGTCTGTCTTTGCTTCTGTTTTTTTTGGATGAAATCAACTCTCAAGTCCCAACTCCCAACCGAGTGTAGAATAATTGAGTCAGTGGTAGGGAAAGGTAGGACGTGGCCGGGTGGGAGGAGGGTTAAAAAGGTTGGGCGTGGAGTGGGACCTCGAGTACTGTGAGCATCTTTACCTTCCATCTCACTTCCAGAGTTCTATCAAATTAGTTCCGCAACTTTGGTTGCTTCAGGTTGATGGCAACCCATACTGTTATCCCGTCCTCCTCCTCCGCCTCTGGATTCAATTGTGATGTAGTTTTGAATTACCAAGAAGAAGAAGAAGAAACGACAGGGAACCATTTCGCAAGTAACCTCTACACTGCTCTGGAGAGGGCCAACATCAAAACATTCAAGGACGATGATAACTCGAAACAAGGAGAACAGATCTCTGAAGCGCTTTTGAAAGGAATCAAGGAATCAAGATGTGCAGTTATATTGTTCTCGAGGAACTATGCTTCTTCAAGACGGTGCCTTGAAGAGCTTTCCTTGATGATAGAATGTAGGAAAAAGCTTGGCCAAAGGGTAATTCCTGTTTTCCTTATGGGTGTCCAAGGATCGGACGTACGGCGTCAAGAGGGTTGCTTTGAGGAGCCTTTTCGCCTCCACCAACAGTGCTTCCCGCCCGAGGTGGTGGAAAGGTGGAGGTCAGCTCTGAAAATAGCCGGTGAACTCTGTGGATTCAACTTGAAAGACATTCCTCACGGGTAACCAACCACTTCTATTTTATGTTCTTATAAAATAGAACATGATTCTGTGAAAGGCTTATAAGAATTGAGAAGATAGGGTTCAAAAGCTGATGCCGATACCTGGCTGATCCTGGATCGGGTATCGGTTTTGGAACAGGGGAAAAATTGTAATGGAATTGTTTGTGAGAAACTGATAATACCTTGCAACTTCAGCTATACAACCTATTTACTCATATCCTGATGTATGGGAGATATACTTTTTGTTGTATTGTCGCCACTTCAGCTATGCAATTTGCAATTTTCAATTCTTAAATATTCTTACAATCTTTGGCTACTTCTGTAGTATTTTCTTAACTTACAGTTATGTAATTTTTGGCTAATTTTTTTCTGTTATTTTTGTTTCCTCTCTGTTCTATTGCGGGTTCCTATTATTGCAGTGATGAAGAGAAGTTGATTAAAAAGATAGTGAAAGACGTAGTGAAAGACGTCAACCCGTTTCCCAAAAGCAAGAAAAGAAAGCGAGAGACAAGGCCGCCTGTGATAAAGGTTCCAAACGACGCAATGATCGAGAACCAGCCATCTACCGAACGCATGGTGCAGCAGATGCTTGAATGGATACTTAATCCTGATCCACATTTTGGCATCATAGGAGTTTATGGAATGGGGGGAGTAGGCAAAACCACTCTGGTCAAAGAAGTAAACAATCACTTTGAAAAAGATTTGTCCGAAGGAGAAGGGATACCTTTCGAGATTGTGATAATGATCACAGTGTCTGCCACTCCCAACATACCAAATATCCAAACCTATATCAGTAAGCGCCTTGGATTACCAAATGATAGTGAGGCTGAAGCATTGTTCGATGCCCTAAGGAAGAAGAGATTCCTTCTAATTTTGGATGATGTGTGGAGCAAATTAAAGCTCCAGGAGATTGGAATCCCTAACCCTCGAACCCACAAAGGGAGCAAGATCCTAGTGACCAGTCGAAGTAAAGATGCCTGCACTGATATGGGTGCTAAAAAAGCAATAAAAATTCATCCATTATCAGAAGCTGAATCATGGGGGCTCTTTGTTGAAGTAGCTGGTGACCATGTTGTTGCCGATGAGATAAAGTGTTTTTCTGAAAGAATTATTGGAAGATGCAAGGGTCTCCCTCTCGCAATTGTCACTGTTGGTCACGCAATGGCAAATCGACTTGGGGTCGGGGAGTGGGCAAGTGCAGTAAGGGAAATGGAGCTATCAACCACAGATCTCCGAGGTATGAAGGAAGAAGTATTTGCTCCCTTAAAATTCAGTTTTGATAGATTGGAGAATGATATGCTTAGGAGCCTATTTCTTTATTTTGCTTGTTTCCCTGAAGACTATAACATAAAAGAATATGAGATTGTAAATTATTGTGTTGGAGAGGGATTAGTAGACAAATATGGTAGTCTAACAGCTGCCAGGAATAAAGGTGAGGATCTGATAAGAAGCTTGAAAATTGCTTGTATGGTGGAAGATGGAGAGTATAAAGGCAGTGTGAGGATGCATGACATGATGCGAGAACTCGCACTTTGGATTGTTACTTCTTCTTCAGAGTCTGATAGCAATGGCCCCAGTTTCTTGATAAGGACTGGTGAATTAGTTATCGAGACACCACAGGCTCATGAGTGGCTAAATGCAACAAGGATTTTATTTTATTGGACCAGCATAGAGAAGTTTCCGGAGTTGGGAGGGAGGTGCCAAAAACTAACCTCTTTCCTATTGAGCCATAGTTACATCTCCACTGTTTTTCCCCCAACAAATTTCTTGCAACACATGGATCATCTTAGCGTACTTGATCTTTCTTACAATAAATCGCTTTCTCTCCCAGATTCCTTGTCATGTTTGGTGCATCTTCGGGTGCTTAGGTTACAGGGTTGTAGGGACTTGAGATCATTGCCTGCACTGGGAATGCTTCAACTGTTGCAAGTTTTAGATTTGAATGGGTGTGAAGGATTAGAACAGAAAATCCAGGAATATGAATGGGTGGGAGGTCTAAGTAATTTAAGATACTTGGATGTGGCAAATTCCACGGTTTCCATTCCTGTGGGGGTAATTTCTCGTTTGCACAAATTGGAGGAATTGAGAATGTTGAAAGCAAGAAATATAAAATGGAGGATGAGTTCCGCTGAAGATGAAAAATGGGATTCGAGTGAGACTGGTCGTGAAGGACAAAAGGATGATCATCGCTCCATCATTGATGTGGAGGAGTTGTCCCACTTGACCATCTTTAACCATTTCATTCAAAGATATCATTATTTTGGACTATTTCAAAACTTTGGCCAACAAGATTAATAGTTTGGATCTGGATTGTTGTAGAGTCGTAAAACAAGATGCCCTACAAGCTCTCAATAAATCCCAAAATCTACGGGACTTGAGAATTCTAAATTGCTTGGGTCTGACATGTGTGCGAATTGGTGCTAGGTTTACTATCATACAAAACTGTGGAGATTTGAAGGAGGTGATCATACAAAACTGTGGAGATTTGAAGGAGGTGATCGATGGACCGTACTGCAAAGATTCGGAGGTGGTGTTGGATGGAGACCAAGATTTTGTTGGGAAAAACATGTACTTTGTGCTAACAAGTTTGCCAAAATTGGAGAGGATATGTGTCAGTCTGGAACCACGAAATTGCTTTTCTCAACTAAGGAACATTCAAATACTGTATTGCAAAAGCTTGAAGATGGTCTTCACGAAGGGAATGCTACACCTACTCAACAATTTGGAGTCCATTTATGTTTTCAATTGTGAGAGAATGGAAGTAATAATTGGAGCAGAGGAGGAGGAAGAGGAGGTAATTGGGGGAGGGGAGTTGGAAGGACGAGTAGTCATCTCACCCTTCCCAAGACTCAGACAACTAACTCTATTTCACCTACCAGCTCTACATGACGTGTGCAGCAACCACATCTTGCATTGTCCACTGTTGACTGCCGTGTGGGTGAATGATGAGTGTCCCAGGTTAAAGAAGGACCCTCTCAACATTCAAGATCGGGACGGCCGGTTAATTTCCACCGACTGGCAATATTCACGTACAAGCATATTCGGAACCATTCGTGCATGGATGGATGGGAGAAAATTGAAAGCTTTTCTGTGAGTTGCAATGTTGCATGAGGGACACCAATTCTGAATGGGACCCACATGTCTTTGATAATCTGCTCTCTTCTGTGCTCTCGATCACCTCTCCATCTTTCTCTCTACTTATCGAGATGTCTGTGTTGAGTCTGTTGACACAGCCATTTTTCAGGTTTGAACAAAAATGGTAGTCTCTAACGTCGTCTCTCCATCCATATTTTAACTGGTCCTTCGGGAGCGAGATGGATGCTATATCTACTGTCTGATTAGAATCTACCAGCCCAAACTCATCTTGATATTGATTAAAATCTCATCTACCCAAATCTGCCATCAACAGGTACACAATTTTGACCATCCAAAAATATGACAAACATTTTTTTTTTCTAAACCAATTTTTATTTTTAATTGAATTAAAATATAACAGCTCAATTAAGGTAGTAGAAAAGACCTAATTTTTCCTTCGGCTAATGAGTAAGTACTTTAGGCCAAAGACTTTAATTATGTTAAGCTGTGAGTTAGGTAAGCATTCAGCTTCTCCTGCATTTTGTATTATAAATAGACATAGGCTATTAGGAGAACTAAAATCTTATAGTTCACGTTATTCTAACTAAGGGTGTTAATTGGTTAGGTTTCGGTTTAAACGGTGCAGATCAGTTTGGTTCACATTTATTTGATTAAAACCATAATCGTACGATTTACTAACGGTTTCACTTTCTGAAATCGTGATCATTTAGTAAACGGTTTTGGTTTCCATGGTTTCTAAACGGTGTCAGTTTCATGGTTTTAAACGGTTTCAATTTCGGTTTATTCCATACAGTTTGTAAAACGATTCACAATCAGTTTGTTAAAACTTGCAATCATCTCTAAACTGAAGATCATAATCTTATCAAAAAATATTTGGCAACCACAAATAAGAGATTCTATATTAACGATGGTATGCCTTAATTTGATAATCTAGTGTTATTTCTTTGTATGGTCATTTTCAAACATTTAGAACTAATATCATACAACATCCAAATCCAGCCTTCTACAGCATAAAATATTAAAATGACAGGTGATTCAGCCAAAACAATCCATCTATGATAACAAAATAACATAGTAACATATATGGATTACAAGTTTATAATCTAAAGCCTAAACTTGAACTGAATTGTAATAAATCATGCCAAAGCAGGATGGACACTTAATTTAATTGTTAATTGTTATACGGATTACTGTCCCTTCTTTATTTAATTGTTAAACGGATTAATCGGATTGATTTAAATGGTTTCAATTCGGTTTGAAACCAATGGGTTTCGCGGTTAAAACTGACCTGAACCATTTAGTTAATCGGCCTGAAACTTGAAACCATAACCGCACCATTTACTAAACAGTTTTGCAGTTTCGGTGTAAGCGGATCAGTTCGGTTTCGGTAAACGGTTTCAATTATAAATTCACATCCTTAATTCCAACTAATAGAAAACCCATATATAGGGTGGATATGCTATGTAATGTAAATATTACTGCTTAATGAATATTCTTCTATTTGGCTAATCAAAAAAAGTGTGTTACTAATATCATGGCTATTCCATATGACCATGCTCCAATATGGCAATGAAACATATGAGATGGACCAACATATATAGAAACACTGTTATGGCCTCCTCATCCACTCTTCTTCTTCTCCATCCAATAATACCCTACTACTAATCATAGTAAGTTTGGGAATGACAATAATACGGGAACGGATACGTTCGGAAACTAAACGGGTCATACAGAAATAGTACTTTTCAGAAATCCAGCGTAATAAACGTGCATGGTAAAGATACGGAATATGTTTAATATGATTGCTATGTAAAAATCCGGGAGCAAAAATACGAGTTTATTTTGGTATTAATAATGAACTAAAACTGATTGTTTACAACTAAATTCTAATATCCTATGCTCTTATGAACACCTAAATCCAATCTAGCTTTCCAATTGGGGATCATTTCTCAATTGTTTTCGTTTAACATCTAATTCTGATAGGGATCATGTCTATCATAGCCAATGTTGATAGGTGATCCATCAACCATTTTTTTTATCAAAGTAAATAGCATGTGGATTAGGGGTGTCAATTGGATGGTTTGGTTTTATTTTAATCGGGTTGAATCGGTTTCGGTCTAGGAATGAGGGAGAACAAAACCAATCCGTTAAAGAACTTTGGTTTTCGGTCGGTTTCGGTTTCGGTTTCGATTTTAGTCCTGTTTGGTTTCGTTTTATTTCGGTTTTTTAATGTCGAGTTAATACCTGTTTAGATCGGTTTATTATTGGGCTTAATCCATAATGAATCTTACATTCATAACTTATAGTGACAAGATTTGACGGAAAACACACTTTAAATTTATGATCAAATCATGGTTTATCATTGTAAAGGAAAAATTAATATTGAAACCAATGGATAACAAATTACTAAGAAGATAAGTAGATAACTAATATTGAAACCACAAAATGAACCCTATTATTCAATCATACATTTAACTAACTAGTTTTCTACAGTGAACAAAGAAATCAATGGAAGCATTATTACAATTTACAAATCAATTTCTTTGTTCATAACCTAATATTCAATGATATGTAAAAATTCCTCTTACAATAAAAAATTTATTTATATATAAATATATATATATATATATATATGAACCAAATGGTGAAAATTAGTTCTTATTTTATCATTTTTATAAGTTAGGATTCAATTTTGTTGACTGTTGACCAGTAGTGTTGTCTGCAAGGGTAGGATTGAATGGATCTTGAAAGAATTAAACAATGTCTTCTCTTTGAACATATATAGGAAGTTAATATGGACAACCATGGTATATTTTAAGTTATATATCAAGTTTAATTGGTTTGAACTTGGAGCCCTCTTCTATTCTTAGAAGTTTGATCACAAGATTACGGGTTAATTGGGTTTAGTGACCTAGTAGCTAGCCTGGCCTATCCTGTCCTGTCCTGTCCTGGCCCAAATATTAGCCTAAACTTTTCTTGGCAACCTAGCCTGACCTTGCTGTTTGAGATATTCTACTTAAATCTCAATGTATGGCTCAATATACAAAATTCTTGTCGTTGATGTGTCACAAATACTTTTATTAATGTATCTCCTAAACTAGTTTCTGATTCAGAAACACTTTTTACTCCCTGTTACAAAACGTGTTTCACTCCTTCAGTAGTGTTCCTTGAGAATATATAGAAATAAGAAAAAACATTTATGGCTCATAAACACTTATATGGAACAGAAGTGTTAGCAAACGGTGCCTCTAGTGGGAGATACCATGGTAGTCTAAGAACATGAGAGGTATAGAAATTACCATTTTGGGGTATTTTGGATTTTTTGTCCAATAAGGGATGCGAGTTTATTCTACTTCTATGGTTTGCTACCCAACGTCATGATGTCCTAAAACTGCTCCACCTGCCAAAGTTTTTCTTTACTGCATTCCCACCCCAGGGAAAAAAATTAGAAAACTTTTATCCTAACATATATAAAGGATCAGAAATAATTATTTGGGAGAGGCTTCCCTATGATGCTTGAGTACTAATTCAGGCGTATGGAGATTCCCCATGACCAATCTTCAAATAGGGGGCTATTTAAGTCAATACAATGTTCAAGGGGAATAAAAAAAATTGGGTGTTGGCAAGTAAGTCACTATTTTCAGTCTTTCAAAATTTCTATATAAGCCCATGGGCCATATACAATGAAGCCCTCCAAATCGAAAACTAAAAACCCAGAGCCCCAGCCCTCCATTTCTGCAATCTATTTCATGGTTTTACAGCACAACATATGGAATCACTATATAATCTTGGTTACTCATCACTTGAATGGTAGTTCCATATCTTGGACTCCTCCCCCAACAGGCACTATCAAAGTCAATGTGTATCATTGTGATACCCAACTTTCTAAATTCGGTCTAATTACCCGTATTAACTTGGTTTGATCACATAGGGGCTAAATCGGACCGAACTGACGCGAGTACCATATGGAATATGGTAGCAAGAGAGACCTTGAATTCGGATTGGCCCGACAAGGCCAAGTGGGTACCAAGTGTAATATGTGCACCCAAGCCTCATACTTGCACGCATTACGAGACCATGTACAAGAAGTAAAGGCACGTGCTAGTAATTTTGGGTGCCTGAGCAATTTAATTATAAGTATGAGTTTGTCCCCATTAAAGTCCAAATGGAAAACTAGCAATGGGTTGACTAGAATGGTATACTCTCCTGACATATATACCCACATGAGATATACCCACCTAAGAATGCCCACATGAGATGTACCCACCTAGGACTAGAAAATATTTTTGGGGGCCCAGATATAAAAAGGGTGACATTTTATTGTCTTTTCCCTTATTAATGGAAATTGGTCGGTGGGAGAGTAAAGAAGAGAGAGAAAGAAGAAGAAAGGAAAAAAGAGGAAGAAGAAGAAAGAAGAAGGGGAATCGACCGTAGAGCTTCACCGTAGCTAGGTCTTAGTATTTTGAGTCCGGATTAATGATTAGCTTGTCGGGATCTTAGATTTGAGGTTGGTATTGCACATATTCCAAGAATCTTTAGGAAAACTCCTTTCTTAAACCCTCTTTTTGATTTTTGGGAAAGAACCCACTTGGATCTTGCTAATCTTATATGGATAATCAAATCTAAGGACAAATTGAAGGGGTGTACAATGATTTTGAAGGATTTGGAAGGAGTGTTGGTGAAAATCTAGAGTATTTGAAAGTTACTGAGTAAAAGAAGTAAAATTTGGGGTTTCATTGGTGTTCTTAAAAAAGAGGTAAGAATCTCCTTCTTTTTTTTTATTTGATCTTAGGTCTAGGTTGAGGATACATGATTGGATCTTAGATGAGTGATTTGAGTCACCGGATCGACCCCAAACAAGTTCCCTAAGCCGAAGAGAAGAAGGGGAAGAGATGGAAAATTTTCATTTCCAGACTGGGGATGTTCCAGGCCCACCTGTCTTTGAGTTTTTAGCCCACCTGAGTTCCTAGAACTCAATTCTGAGCTCTGAAGTAACCGGCGGGCATGAAACCGGTGGACTACAAAGCTCGCTTATCTTTGGCTCATGCCTACTTATCTTTCCAGAATACCCAGAATAGGTCCAAATTGGATGGGTAACCCCCATTTATGATTCTAAACCCGATTTTAGTGTTTAAACATGATGATTTTGATCCCAAAATAATGAAATGATAAACCATTATGTTTATAATAGGTTACACCCATTATATGCGTACCAACACATCGGATCTCTTACGTGCCAGGTACAAGCACCGTGTACATATACAAGTAAGTGGGGAATGGACTCTGATTTAATTTCAGAATGTTATGTATCATTTAACATATGTTAGTCTAGCCATGTCATTATGTCACTTGTGTGTAGACTAGACATCACATATGTCATATCATGTATTTGAATGTGCATTTACATAATATGCTATGCTTTGTATTATGATTGAATATTCATTATGTCTTGATGTATATGATGGAGGAATTTTATTTGGACATAATATGCATGCTAGATTTTAGATGCTATAATCGACTTAGAAATGAGTGCATGGTGGCTCGTGGAATGGGACTCAGTGCCATCGTGTAATCATACTATGCTCATGTAGAAGCATGCGACTAGGATTTATATATCACTTTGTACTACGATCCTTTCCAACAGGGGTTTATGTGTTAGGTTACTATTGGGAAGAAGTATCGAGTTACGATTATCGAACTCCTGCAGTGGTTAAAAGTATACATGACTGATCGCTAAGACATTCGGTAACCCCGGTGGTATATTTAGAGGGCCGATCATTCTATTTTTATTTCAGGTATAGTCACCCATTTATTTTCTGTCATTTAAATTTACTGGGAGTCGGCTTGTATTTTAAATTCTGGTACCAACGGTGGACCTTCTCTGACAACCATATGGGCGTATCGCGGGATGAGGTTTGCGGCTCGTACCCGAGATATATGCACACTATGGTTGTGAGTAGCACATAGCCTATAACCTAGTAATGTTTTTAGGGTACTAGGATTAAAATGAATTGCATATATATAAGAGCAAATGTGTGGTGACTGTTTGTGTGGTCTTCCTTTCCACTTAATGGACTAGTGAGTTTATCCCACATGCATAATTCTTTTTAGGTAATTTTACAGGTTACCCACCTAGAGATTAGGAGCCGGGCCCCACTGTGGGGTTTTCCTCTCAGGACTGGTGAGTCCTTGATGAGTTCCAGCACGATGCCGATTGCACGTACGAGGACTGTGCTGCATGACAGCAGTGACTCCTGTGTGATTCTTTTGATTCTTTTTTATGTACTCCCTTTTGATTACTTGATGCTTAAATTGTTATATTTTTGTTATATATCATGCCTTCAAGCCCAAATGTATAAAACTTTTATGATTCAATTTGCGTATCAAGTGTTTGGGAAACAATTACAGGTATTATTATAAACAGGTCTTCCGTTGAAACTATAGGTCTTATCTTAGTTTAGTAGATGTATGTTGTATTGCAGTTACTGCATTGTTGATCTTGATAGGTTTGTGAGTTAACTGGAGTTAACTCGATCACCGGCTTGGTTCTGTGTGAGCGAGGTGTGACAATCATGGTTTTAGGCATGGTTTTAAGTATCGGTGCGTATCGTGCCGTATCGGCCGATACGTATCCGTATCGGTAGGCATCGGCACGATACATACCGATACGCTACGGGGAATTTTGGGCCCCCTTTTACGTATCGCTGTATCGTGCGTATCGTACCGTACTGTACCGTATCGGTACCGATACGTACGATACTCTACGATACGAACTTTTGAAAATCTGGAAATTCCCGAGAGTATCGGTACCGTATCGGTATGTATCGACCGTATCGTGCAGTATCGAGCCGTATCGTACTGTATCGGTACCGTATCGGTACGTATCGACTGAAAATATGAAAATTCCCGTGAATGTGCCTTTTATTGTTTGAAACAAACACTTCAAACTCTCACCAATAGTTTTCTATATTTCTCTTCTTTCTTCCCCTTTGATTCACACACCTTTTTGGAGACTCAAATGGTAGATTGAAAGAAACATTGTCGAAGTGAATGGTTCAAAGAAGGAGAAAAACATAGTCCAAGAAGAACCTTGAACTTGAAAGTTGAAAATTTTGAATAGTAAGTTCTTGAATCTTTACTCACTTTTTTCAATTTTAACCTTAGATTTTCAAGTTTTTTTACAAATCTAAGGTTCATCATAGGGGTGTCAACCGGTCGGGTCGGTTCGGTTTCGATCGGGCTTAATCGGGCTTAAAGACTTTCAAAGGCTACACCGTGTCCGCCCATTTAACTAATCGGGCTTAGTTATTGAGGGCATGGTACACTTTATATTCGGTCGGTCGGCCTCGGGCTATAATCGGGCCACCTTAATCGGGCTTTAGTCGGGCCTTAATTGGGCTACGGACATGTTTAATGTTAAACGGGCTTTAACCGGTTTTTAAACGGACCCTCTTTAAAATGTGCTCTTATATTCCGGCCCACTCATGCAAACCCAAAAAAATGACAATAAATTAATAAATGATACCAAATATAACCATTATTTAAAATATGAACATGTTTTTACTTTTTAGTTTTTACTTTCTAATTTGGGGGGTAAAATAGGTATTCTACAATCATTAAAGGGTCGGGCTAGGCCAGTGCACAATAGGCCGGTCTCGATCGGGTGTTAAACGGTCGGTCTCGGTCGGGCGCCCGACGGTCCAAGTAGCAAAACCAAGACCGACCGTTTATAAACGGGCCGGGCTCAAGCCCGACACGTTTAATAAACGGTCCGGGCTGGACCGTTTAATAAACGGTCGGTCCATATCGGTTTAGTCGGTTCGGGCCACGAATTGACACCCCTAGTTCATCATACTTAGAATCACATTTTGTGCATCATTATTACATGAAATCATTGGATTTATAAGGATTTACAAACTTTTTTCAAGAGAAAATGAGGGTTTCAATTTATTTCAAATTTCTTAGATCTACTCATGCTCAATGATTAAAAATGTTTAGATTTTTTATATGTTATGTAAAAACAAGTGTTCTACAACTTCCATGGAAAATTTTGATTTTTCTCAAAAAAATATATTTGTCTATCAATACCATACCCTCATCATTTTGAACATTTTCAACTCAATATATTTGTCTATCAATACGATACCCTCCACTTAAGTATTTATGCATTCTACATGTTATATATAACTTTTTTAAACTATTTTTTTATGCAAAAGTGTATAAAAATGTGTTCCCTATCCATTTATGTGCGTATCTTTAGCGTATCTTAGCGTATCTCCGATACGATACGATACCCTCCGATACGTATCTTAATTTTGACCGACCGATACGGCTACCGATACCGATACTTTAATCCTTGGTTTTAGGTATAGGTATTAAATTCGTTGTATCGTATTAGTAACAGTTGAGACCAATCTTGATACTTAATCCATCCAGGATAGGGTTGCTTTCAGAATAGGGGTAAAATCATAAAGTAACTAATTTTTTTGTGTAAAGCAAGATAAAATTGATCGATCGAACCAATAAAGGCTCATCTAAGATCGACATCGACCAAGACTGATATCAATACCAATAACTAAATCCTTGATGTGGATTGACCAAGTTTGGAAACTCTTGATCCAGCCGGCATCAGTGGAATTTTTTACGAGAACACTTTATTTGCAGAATATGGTTGTTCTTATGCTTTTGTGTCTAAGATGCTTGTAGTGACACAGACCTAATCCACTACTACTAAGAATTTTCCAAGTCTTTTTGTTGAAGGCATGGTTCAAAGAATTGATATTAGATCAAATGCCGTATCATATTGATATGGGCTAAGACCAACACCAATACATGACCAATCCAATACATAGCCTATGCATATTGCTTGGTGTTTCAACAAAACCAACATGCCATGCACTGGTCAGACCAAAAGTTGGTTTTGGTTCAGCAACTTGTATAGATAAAAATTATAAGGTTTGATTTAATTGTAAACTAAATTTATGGTCTATGAATAGTATATGACTCAATTATAAAAAGGAAAATAAAACTCGGTGAGTTTCACAAGACTCGGACAAAAATACATAATTAATGAAAACTTATACTCACTCAAATATGGTTTGATCATTTCTTGAACCCATGCTACTCTTCATGATTCATCACCCGATTTCATGATTTTTTACTCAATTAAAGTGACTGTCCGAGTCAAAACTTGATTTTTCAACTATGTAGGAATACTCAATTGTTAATCGATCAATGCTTGAGCCTAGTATATTCAGTAATTAATTATACAAATCTGGGGCTACTAGTCGATTCTAGTGAGACCTACCAATGTGAGCCAACTTTTGACACCCCTATATGCAGGATTTATGTAAAAGAGCTTGAAGTAACACGGAGTAAGGACTGGGATTCGCGCCTGGTTGTATGGGCTTTTCTTTTTTGCTCATATTTGGATTGCAATATAATCTAATCATGGTTTCATTATTTCTATTCTAAGTCCCCTGATAAAGTAAACTTTTAACCCTGTTAATTTCATATATCCAAATCATCCCTTAATGGCACTTGTGCACTGTACATATTTAGATTTTTACTTTTGGTAGAAGTTGTTACATTAAATTAATATGTAATGTAATATATACCTTGTCAGGATTGATGTGAATATATGAATAATAAAGTTGTAAGCATTAGATAGCTATTGCAAATGCGACATTAAAAAATAAAAGGATTTACTCTTTATTCCCATGCTTTTGTGTCCAAATATAGAGGGTAGCAAAATGGCACTCACATTCCTGTGAACCTAAAAAAATCCACTTCTTCGATAAAAGGAAAAAAAATATCCACCCCTTGTTTATGTCAATGTCCACCCTTCCATTGGCCTATGTGTTGACACATAGGCTGCATGACAAGAGAGTATTCTTTCACCTAAAAATTTATTAGGTTGTCTCAATATGTACTTAGGGAATAGATCTAAAATTGAGAGAAAACTAATAATTCGCACCATGGATGCCAATTAGAAATGTGATGGAGGATAAATTCATAACTTTTTCTCATTGGAGATAACTATTTGCCAGACTCACAAAACACCAAAATTATCATAATGCAAAAAGAAAAAAAATGTAATGCTACGAATGCTAGAGTTTTCCGTACTTCCCACCCACCCAATTTTGTCTTGGATCGACACCATCTTCCACTCTCTCCTCGTCGTGCATTCACATTATTTGCCAAAGTTGTTGTAGATCTCTCTCTCTCTCTCTCTCTCTCTCTTTTAGGGGAGTGCACCTGCACATATCCAACGACTAATGAAAGTGCATGAGAAAACATCAAACAAATGTGTCATTTTTCATTTCAAGGGTAACAGGCCGATCATTCACCCCACCCCTGCATACATGCAAGGACCAATGAAAACACTCAAGAAAACATCAACAGATGTCATTTTTCATTTCATGGGGTGCAAACCGATCATTTAACCCCCCCCCCCACCGAACCATTTTTCCTTCTCTTTTCTCACTTTCTTTTTCTCTAAAACAATTTCACCTAATCAAAAGAAATAAAAATGTGATGTTATAGTCATACATTCATGCCCCGTTTTATTTTTCGGTTCAGGCCTACCAACAAATTGGTCCTTACCCTCAAATCTTTTGCTTACTAAACTATGATTTATAGAACTCATATTATCCCCTTGGACTTTGATGTAGATAAACACTTCAAATTATCTTAATAATTATCTTAATGTTAATTTTTTCTTTCTAAAAAAAAAAAAAAGTGATGTTGTAGATATTTTCCTTGTTTTCCTTACTTTGTTATTGTCACTTTGGATTCAATTTCTCTCCAGTCATTCTGGGTATACAGTGCACATCCGATGATCAAGAGCCACTTGAAGTGTATGCCCAGGATGTTTTCAACCGTCAGATGTGGCTAGACATCCAGTTACACATGACAGGAGAGGATCAGAATCCTTTACCCTGCTATGTGTGGGACCCATTCTTCTACGATCCTACCCCATATTCCGTTGTACTTCCATGCAAACAATCAAAACCCGGAGGAATTATGAACAACTGTTGTGGGCCATTCAAGATCACATTTGACCGCTCAAAACCCAGTCAAAAGTAAGGGAAATGTATAGAAGGGACCAACCATCATCATTATCTGTCTGCTCTGATCCACACCAGATGAGCCATGCACCCCATGTGACGTACATCCACACCACACATGACGTGAAACCAGACCTTTCCTTCTTTTCATTGGACCCCACATATTTCACTTGAAATAATCTGGTTCGTACAATATTGGACCCAACCTTATGTCTCCATCTGTGTGGCCCACAAAATGGATGAGCCCAGTGTCCCCTACCCTCGTCCCTTAGTGTGATTATTGAATTGGGCCCCATTGGAGTTCAATTTTGGTTGGTCAAACTTACGGTTGCCGAATGTGTGGGCCCATCATGGATTTTTACATCAAAACAACAAAAGCTTGCAGAGGAACCACCCGTGATTGTTGTCAGATGGGCTTTTCTGTGTAACGACGTAAGCCCATTATTAATTCAAAAGCTACAATAGAGATCCACCGTTAAAAGGAAAAAAGGAACGGTTGAGATCACAGAAGAGGCAGCCAATAATGGAGTGGGCCCTTTAGTGTGGTTTGGATATTGGAACAGTGAGAAATAGTGTTTGTACAGGTTCATTGATAGCCAAGCGACGTTTGGCAATTAGTATCACATGGGCTGATGGGCCTTTTTTCTTGGTTGTCATTCCATAAAAGACCAACCCTACTTTCTGCCCACTGCAGCACTTGTGGGTTATTCCATAGTTATCAAATCAAGGTCACAGCAGCTTCATTTGAGTATACATGAGACTAGAGAGAGCAAGAAACTTAAATTTTTGAAAAAATTGCTGTTAAACCTTTTTCTTCCTTGGGAAAAGGACTTTGGCACCTTTTAATGGAAAAGGTTGTTGCGGATCTCTTTCCTCCTAACATGAAATAATTCGATTGCTTTCTTGTATATTTCTTTCCTCTTAACATGAAATGATTCGATTATTTTTCTTATCTTTGATATCATTTTGTTGTACCTTATTAATCTAAGTCTCTTTGTGATCCTAATAGGTAGAGGAGAGACAGACTAGGGGGCATGGTTCTAAATATCTGTATTTGATCGGCCGTATCGATTTGACATGTCTTTGATCCTGATACTTGGTCAATATTGTATCTATTGAATGGTACGGAATAGGGATAAACAAAAACAATATATATATATATATATATATCAAGCAATCCTATACCGGTCTATTTTGATACCATATTGATTTTTTAGATGATTGATACCCACTCCAATGCCATGCACCGATACCATTGGGGGAGGGGGGGAGGGGGGGGGGAGAAGAAAATACTCGCCCTTTAATACTAATAATAAACATCACCATTGCTTCCACCTATGTTTTTGTTTACCACTCGAATGTTACCTTTGCCTCTCGGTCCTTTTTTTTTTTTTTTTTATCCTTAAATGAAAATAGAAAGACACTTCAATCCTTAAATGAAAATAGAAAGACACTTCAATATTTATTGGCAGTAGCATCCTCCTACTAGGCACACCTTGGGCCACTCACACAGGGGTGTTTGGTGCTTTCTTCATTGCTTTCAATGAAAGTTGAATGATTCTCATTCAACCCCGATATGACCCGATCCATGCGGATGTGGGGTTAATTTAGGTCCATGGTTGAATGATTCTCATTTAACCCCTATATGACCCTGTCCATGCGGTTGTGGAGTCAGTATGGACCCACGGGACTAGTCAGATCGAAGGCTTGGATACCGGTAGTTAGCCAAAGAAAAAAAAATTGGTAGTAGCAGCAAGGTTTTAAAACTTAGAATCGATGCAGTCTCCATAGATCATAGTCTAAATGGATTGAAATTGATTGGAAATGAGTTGGGTTTAGTTGGAATTAGATTTATCGTGCTAGACTCAACCTAACATGGTTAGACTTAATAGGTACAAAATCGAGGCTCACCTGATTCTAAATCATATCGGTCGTCGATGTGTCCGGTTATGATCTAATTTTAAAAACCATGCCTTGCACTCGATTAGCTTACATGTCAAGTTGATAAAAATTCTTTAAATTAGTTGCATACTTACATGTCAAATTTAATGGCTCAATTTTACCTGATTACCCACAAAAAGAATTCTTCCTTATGTGCTTTCAATTGGTCATTGTTAAATAATATTAATAATAAGAGACTAGAAATAAAAGTACTTTTCTTGCATCCGTTTTCCATTTTAACAAAAGAATATTCATATAATTTTTTCCCTTCGTATTTGCATTTTTTTCCTTATACTTTCCAGTCATTCTTTAAAAGATAGATAAAAGAATGCTATCCAATCGTGCACCCTTGTGCTCAGACGTCGGGGCAACGAATGACTACCTTACACCCCTTTGTTGGATGCCTCAATGATCACTCTTATTGACCCTCATTTTAGCACAAGGACCACACGACCAAATAGTATCTCTCTTCTTAAAAGATTTATATACTTAATAGATTTTCAAAATTTCATTCTACATAGTATCAAATCTATCCATATTAAAACTTGACATGTGAGTAAGAACTTATGATCCCTATAATCTGTCAGGGATAGATACCACAATGTGAGAGGCAAAGGAATGCGCAGGTTACACAACTTTTGCAGCAAAATAATATTGGGAAAACGCAGCCTACCTCTCAAGAAGTCATCCAGGTGAGATGAATCATTGAAGAGTTATAAATAGATAGGCCACCAGACTAGAATAATTTGTCTTAATGGGGGCCACAAATAAGACTTTTCTCTACTATTGATAACTAATGAAACCAACAAAGGGTGTCACCGACCCCATAATTTGGTTGAGAGGTTGATTCAATTTAAAAATGTTGACTTCATTGTGTTACAGTTGGGCCAACATGTCAAAGGTTTAATAATGCAAGAGTCATATATGGATATTCTTTGATTTCTTTTAATGGCAAACCAACAGAAATATATTAATTAGATTTCATCTACATTTAAATTGCCACGTGGTAAAAATGATACATGATTATGAAAATCAAAAGTCAACAATGTGGTGAAAAAAGTTCAACCATCTTTCTTTGATGGGAGGTGGGAAGAGGAGGGAGGGAGCTTTTGGGAATTCACTACGTCTACATTGAAGGCCTATTAACTCAATACCACTGGTTATTTTTGTCATGACTCATGAGTGTGATCTTTTGATAATTTTTTTAAACAAAAAGTCCAAAGCTCATCCTTTGGGTAGATCGGGCAAACTCTTGCCCATGTAAAATATTGGACCAAGAAAGTCAAAATTATTGAAAGAATGTTCACATCAACATTTTAGTTATATTTTAATTTTTTTAATATTATCTAGATTATCTACATTGCCATATTAATGTTAAAAAAAAAAAAAAAAAAAAAAAAAAAAAAAAGCATGCCCATGTGCTCATACACAAGTGGCGTAAAATGATCGCACACCTCTTCATGAAATGTAAAAATTATGCCCCTATTGACCCTTTTATGTGTGTCCCCATTAGTCCTTGTGTTGGTGTTAGACCATGCATGCTACCTTTCAAGAAATACTCTACCTTATAAATATTAGGATTAGAATTGTTGAGAAGAGGGAAGAGGGAAGAGGGAAGAGGGAAGAGGGAAGAGAAGAAAAGAGAAACTCCATCCCTTGAAATGTATTGGGAAGGCCCCAAGCGTTACCAGACCTAGCAAAACTTCCCCCCTCATGACTTGAGTGTACCTACCCCTGCAACCCCCTATGCCAAATCAGTTGAGTGCAATAGAGTACGAGTAGAGGAGTTTCTCGAGCAGAAAGTTAGTTAAGAGAGAAGTAAAACACACTGGGAGGGAGTAACCTTTGGCACTCAGTGTTACCATGTATCATATGGTTGAAATAGAGATCATCAAATTTGACATGAGATTAGTCTAAAAAAAATTCCCCTTCAATCTACTTCTTTCTTATAATGATTATGGAAAATGTTATCTAAGGCTCTGAGCTATCAGGGGAGGGTAGCACTCATTATCTCTATCTCTCTCATCCTCACATGAAATGATCTTGCTACCTTTCTATGTGAGATGGCATTCCATTACATGTCATTGGTGCACTCTTCTACATCGCTTGCTAAGAAAAACCCTATCCCTACCAATTATACTAATTCCACCTCTCCCCCAATACAGTTCCAAAAAAGCCTCTACTTTAGAGTTTAAGGGGACAAAAAAAAAAAAAAAAAAATTGGCCCTCACTCTTAACATTTTATGGGAGGAGATGTCCCCAGTATGCATCCAACGGCTGATAGTATCTCAAACATGCATCCCAAGTGCTACCCGAGAGAATCTGGTTCCACATTTCATATTCCCCTTTCCATGCTGCCTGGGATAGAGGCACCTAGAATAATTTACGCAGAAAAGAGTGTAATGTGGGTCCTTGAAGAACAGAGTGTAATGTGGATCCTTACTCCTTATGACCCTTGCCCTATCTACCAGCTCATAACGTACTGAATTACTATAAGAGAGTAACCTGATAGAGGTCTATAACAATGAAAGAGATGCTACAGAAACGTTTGAAAGTTGGCAATGGGAACACATACTTCTCCGTACATCATCAGGGTCCTCTGGTCTGAGGGGCGACTGGTCTCTCAAACCTTATCTACCACAGAGAGAGAGAGAGAGAGAGAGAGAGTGGACCACAGAACAGAGCATCATGGTACATTGCAATCAATAACAACAACAGGCACCCCAACAACCAATCATGTTAGATAAAGTGAGGAAACTCAATAAAGAAACATAAAAAAGAAAAAAACCCCTAAAGGGTAGACACCCTCTAAGATTTCTAATCTCCCTCTTCTCCTTTTTGTTGTTCATGTTAATTTTGTTATGCAGGCTTAGAGTTGAGAACTTGAGAGTTCATAGTTAGAAAATCTAGGTCAATCTATCATGATAATTTTAATTTTTTTTTAATAAATGACTTATGGTGAGGGGAATCTCTCAAGCCATAATAATCACGGCATGCGAAATGATTTTGAATAGTGAGGATTCACATAGTCAAGGGTGAGAGAAAGAGTATCCTCGCATTTTTTCATTGGGAATCTTTTTCTTATTTTTTTTAAGGAAAAGGAAAGTTGCGTGGATTCATTTAGGAATCCCTAGATGTAAACTATGTAGATCCTATTATACTTTGAGCTTAATATATTCTTTGTTGAATTTTAGTTAAAAAATACTTGTCAGGTAATGTAATCCTATGCTTGGACACATGAACAGTGAAATTACCACCCTACCCTTGTGAAATCAATAATATCATCCACATATATACCCCTGCATGGTTGCACATTCTCTCACTGAGCTACACGCAACCAGAGAACAAACTCTTGTCCTTTTTTCTTTTCTCAATTAATTTATTTATATCTTGCCATATTATACATTTTTTTGTTATCCTAAATTAAATATGAAAAATTTTAAGCATACAGTTTAAAAACAACTTGACGAAATTGACAAATTTGAACTCAAACCGAACAAGGTATGATTCCAATTAATATTGATTATACGCATATTGAGTCTGATCAAGTGTGAGTGAGTTTGGCTAAATTCAACCCAATTCTCCATTCTCGCCGATTCTAAAATACTCAAATCAAAATCGGCAAAAAATTAATCAATTCCAAATGATTAAGCCTTGCTCAAATGACCAAGAATACCAAGCAAAGGTTCCAAAATTCCAATTAATTCCAGACTGATTCTACTCTAATTTTTATGAATTCAGATCATAATCAAAGTGACCGATTCGATTCTCCGATTCCGTTTCTGAAAACCTTGGTCCCAAGACTTCCCAACTCCCAAGCGGTCCAAAAGAGGCCACCAATATCATCAAGGGCTTTGGTCGGGGCTTCTGTGTCTTTGCGTCGTAGGATTCTCTCCAACTCATAATTGTTCAGAACCCCTTCATTAAACATGTGATATCTGATGCAGTCCCATTATTAACGTGAAAAAAGCTTTGCAACTGATAAGAAACCCCCCCAAAACCCAAAACTCAAAACCCAAACCCCAAAATCCCGTCCCAAAGGCCAAAACACCCTCTCTCTTTTACTATTGTTGGTGAATAGTGTGACTTTCTCTCTCTCTCTCTCTTTCTATCTCTCTGGTCTATATTGTCTGGAAGCCAGAAAGAAGAAAAAAAGGAAACAGAGTAGAGAAAAGGAGAATAGCACATCATCTCTAGCGGTGCAGTGCTTTAGGGTAGTAGCTCAGACAGATACATAAAAGAATGCAGCAGCACCTCATGCAGATGCAACCCATGATGGCAGGCTATAACCCCAACAACGTCACCACTGATCACATTCAACAGGTCTCTCAAACTCTTCCTGTCTCTGCCCTTTCTTTTATTTTTCTCCCCATACTTCTCTGTAGCTTTGTTCTTCGAAGTTTGTATTTTGGTTTTCTTCCACCCTGTTACCTCTTAACATGTGTTAATAATCTTTGTTTCTTAGGTATCTGTCTATTCTATTGTTGTCCCTTAGCTTGTACTCAAATGGGTTATTCTTCATTCGTGTGTTTATGCTTGTCCTGTGCTTCTGTTTTCCCTTTATCTGAACTAGGTTGGAGCTTCTGTTTTCGTTTAGAAGTATTGATGTGTTTTGAGGTTCTGGAGCTGACTCTACCCATTAGTTCTTATATGTGATTATTTATTTATTTATTTATTTGTACTATTTAGGGCTTGGTATATGATATTGATGGATGTAGAACGTCTTCTCTTCATTGCTTTGTCTGTTGTATTTCTTTCTCTTTTTGTTCCTTGTTTCTTTATTATTATTAATTTTTTTCCCCTCACCTCTTTACAGAAAGGATATTCTGCCTTTTATGTTTAGATAATAGAATAATGGAGGACAGGTGAAAATTGGGGTTGTTGGGTTATCTTTCCTCCTTTTTATTTTATTTTATGTTTATTTATAGATACCAAATGCAGATTGGATCTTTATGGACCCTGTAGGAGTTGTGCGTTTAATGCCTTCTGCACCTGATAATTCTGATTCTAGTGCATTTCCACATCAGTGCTGTTGATGGGGGGTAAATTCAGCTAGGATTTGATGAACTTTCATTCTTCTTCTTCTTCTTCTTCTACATAGAAGAATTGTGGTTTCTTGTCAGCTTTTGCACTGAGGTTTATTTTCCATTTGGAGCTATAAGACCCTACCAGGCAGAGCAGTTTCTCTACCTGGTTACTGTGAATTGAGGCCATTTCAGCGGCTGTGTTCATCGGCTATGGACCCATGGTTCAGGATTACAGTTATTCCAACTGCACGCCTTGTAAGGGAACCAAGGGACAGGAAAAGTGTGTTCCACAAAGAAAGCTATTTTCCTCTCCTCCAAGGGCATTGACGTATTCTAAGTATTGTTGGTAAACCAGATCCCTCAGTTCAGGTCTACCTTACTGTTTTAGAGGTTTTAATGTTTAATGATAGTAAGATAATCCTTATTGCTTGAGGTTTCACCCTGACCTGATGTTATTTATGCTGAAAGTGGTCTAACAACCCTTGTTTTCTGCTTAACTTGCCTGAAGAAAGTTAAGGGTTCAGCTTTCAGTATAACAAAAACTCTTCTTTCTACTGAAAGGTGTCATCTTCAGGAACAACTTCATATGTTTCTCAGTTTTATGATTTATTGTTTATGCCTTTAGTTGTCAAGGTGTCACCTAGGCATCCAGGCGGCTTTGCCTAGATTGTCGCCTTACTGGTGTCGCCTTAAGTTTTGCCCCCCCTCAACTCCCTTTGGTTTGCCAACATGCCCCGACAACTATGGACATAATTGAACTTTTCTTTTTCTGTGGGGAGGGGGGTGGTGGTAAATAAACGCAATCTAGTTGCTCCAATAAACACCTGCAGGCAGGTCCTTGATGTTGAAAAATTTCTATCATTGCTTGATGTAATTCCCCTTTTATCGTAAGATTGAAGGAAATTGACTTTCGATGTAGATTTAATCGGATTTTCTGAATTTAAACTGTTCTGTCCTAAAATTTCAGCTGGCAAGTACAGATTCAAAGTGCAGATTGTAGGCAAGACTTCCATTATTAATTCTCTGACTGCTGCTTTTTATCTGTGATTTTCAGATGTCCATATGAATTTAGTCAAGTGACTAATCCATCCTTGAACATTATCTGTTACTAATACGTGGACCTCTCCATGTTTAACCAGCTGTTTGTTATTTCATATTCCTAGAAACCATCACACCCCTTTAGGTTTCAAAGGTTGTGCATAAGTCCCTTTAAAAACAGAATGTAGAATGGTTGAAAAAGAAAAAGAGAAAACATCACCTGCTTTTGAGAAATTCAAGCACACCCTCTACGAATTCTTCCTTCTTTTGACCTCCTCAAATTACTTCTGAATTTCTCTTAATGAGTAGTCCTTTCACCCTTTTAGATGAGCCTTGATGCGGGCTTACTGAACCCGCTTCCATGGTAGGGTTGCAGCGTCTTGATTAAGCTTAACCTGTTTCAACAAATTCTGCAAATACTGTAGCTTCCCCTCCCCCACCCAAAATACGAAAGGAAGAAGAAATAAAAGCAGACAAATCAGCAGCTCAGGACAGTCCTTGATAAACAGAGAAAAGAAGGCACCTTCGTCTTAGCATTCCACCTTTTTCTGTTGATTTAGTTTTCTGTCCATTCTTTCAGGTTAATTTGCTTTAATGCCAACATGATTTCGTTTTTCCCCCTACTTCTTAATATGACATAATTTCATAATTTGGTTTAGATGTTCTTACAGTGTAAAGTCTTGTTTCATAGGAATAATCTTGACTGTTTAGATGGAGGGTTTTGTTGCTTTTCCCCTCTGGGCATTTCGGTAGATTCTTTCAAAATGCAACTTTTGTAATATTTCCCCAGTCAGAAGTGTCACATCCCATTTCTTATCAAATATAATGCCAAAAATATTGAATGGGTTTGGAGTTTAGACAGCATAGGAGAGTATCGAGGCCCCTGGTCATTGTGGATTATCCTATTGTATGATTAGCATTACAGGGTGGGGTTTGCTCTTCTTGGGTCTTTCATCTATCCTCCGTGTATTCTTCTTTTTCTTCTCTTCTATTTCTCTTTCATAGCCAGTGAAATTGGAAAGCATCAGAAGTTGCCTTTTGCGAATTATGCTGTTAGAGGACATATTACTTGGATAAGGCATGGGTAAGTATCAAAGTCAATATATAGCCATTTACTGTTAATTGGTTGGAGAGCACTTGTTATGTGCTTTGTAAGGATAGAAAATCTTCAAATTCTGTGTTCTTTGCGGTAATCTGGGGTTGTTCAATCAATATATTCAAGGGTGGAGGGTTTGGCAAAAACGGATGAATTTTGATGAGCCTCTTTCTTTTTTGAATCAATTTATTATTTGTTAAGAGAAAGGAATCTGAGAATCTTAGATGAGTGAAACAATTTTCAGGTGGTGGAGGTAGAAGTGAGGTTTACATTCTAATTTGGAGAAGTTCAACTACGTGAATCTATATTATTATTTTTTAATTGGGATTTCATGCATCTTGGTGATGTCTGATTTTGTATTTATTTCATTTTTATATAAAACAGGGTTCTAATTTCTAAATAGCTTTAGTTTTTCCCACCTTGTATGTCCTTTATCTGCATAATTTTTGCATATTCAACTAGATGTTTTTACTGGGTATCTGTGGTCAGAATTTGATAGTTTCATACTTCTGTGACACTAATCCTTTTGGAAGGTCACCAAGTCATACTCCTTTCTTCGAGCGCTCCGTTGTGGCTGCTAGAGCGGTTACTGAGAAGCATGCCAGACTGTTGCTTTTAACACAAGTCTTGTGATCTGTGATGAGTTATCTTAAGAGTCTTCAGTTTTCTTTCAATAATGATAAGCGTTCTCAATTTTTTTTTTTTGTTTGATGTCATTGCTAATATGTGGTGTACTGAGGGAATAATTTTGAAAAGTCCTCCAAATCCTGTACTTTCAGTATGCTTCAAGTTCTTTATTTCAATTTAATAAATGGGTTGCCCCTAATTCTGGTGAAAAATCACCTTCAGAAATTTCATTTCATTTTTTCTGCATTTATTTGAGCTCCTCATATACTTGATGGTGCTTGTATGCTTCGGGAGTTTCATGTCTTTTTTGTGCAAAAGCCTCTTTCTCATGTGAAATCTTCTAGAATTACAATACAAGGCTAATTACTCCGTGATGTTTCACTTGATTCTTTATTTTCTGAAGTGAGAACTTAGAAGAAGCATTTTATTAGACTAGTCATCCATAGAAATTCCCTAAACAACAAGATGTAAACTCCATGGTTTCATTCCTTGCATCTTCTATGTAGCTGTTGTGAGGATGCAACAATAAGATGCATTTACAGGAGAAAAGAAAAATGTTAATTGGGTCATTCAATCTTAAAAGTCTAATGGTTGTGTGTGTGTGTGTGGGGGGGGAGGGGTTTCAAGTCAGAATCAGATTGGCCAGTTCGCCCACTTTTTATTGGGATCAGCAGTCACCAATCCAGCCAATTCCAGCTGATTATCACTTATCTTCCTCAAACATCAGCCAATATCAGGCCAGATCAGCAGCCACATATCTGGTCTCCGATATCCTTTTTTCCATACTTTGGAGCATCACCTCTCTCTCTCTCTCTCTCTCTCTCTCCCTCCCTCCTTCCTGAATAAATGCCCACCATGAAGGAGAGTATCTTTTCAGCATGTTTTCCCTGTAGAGCAAGATTTGCGGCATTCAGGTTCAGAACACTGTACTTTTTGCTTAACCTTAATGGGAAAAAAGTGGTGCACAGCTACTGATTGAAACAATGGGCTGAGTGTTAGTTATTCAGTGTTGGATGGCCAATTTTTTCAAGTTTGGGGAATGAGGAGAATGTTATGGTTCCTAATGTGAGCTGGTTACTGAAGATGAGGCCTAAGAGACTTAAGAGGAAGTGAAGATAATGGTGTACTGTGTCAATTTCAATCCTTCTAGCGAGAAGCACATCACCGATCTCAGTATGATTGAATTTTTGTTTGCAATTCCACAAGTATGAGAGAAAGTAGTAGATGAAGTAGCACATCACCTATCTCAGTAAGTATTGGAGGAGATTGCTAAGTTTATAATTGGTCTAGCATCATGTATTTTTGTATGCAATTCCACAAGTATGAGAGAAAGTAGTAAATGAAGAAGCACATCACTGATCTCAGTAATTCGATGGTGAGGTTGATTGAGATTACAATGGCATTATCAGGAATGACAATTGGAGGTCCGGATTATGGATGTAAATGAAGTTCTACTGATCCATGGTTTTCTGGCTTGCTGCTTGTCATATTCCATTTGATGATCCATCTTACTTGTGGGATGAGCTCTTGGAATTTTAAAATACATATAAAAAAAAAACAACTTTAAGTTGGTGCCATATTGCACCAGCCCAAGTTGACACCAACTTCCCCACTGAATTGAAGGTCACTAAAGTCATCCTGTTTTCATCATTATTGGTTACAAGACTGATTCCTAATTCCATTCTTTTCAAATCTTCCTCATTATTGTTTCAATGGATGAAATAAATCAATGAGATGGACTGATCTAAATGATCTTTCAGGTATTAATTCGAAGACTGGAGATTTATTGTTCTAAAAATTGTTGCCCCAATAAATGTGTGTTGTTATTGTGATGATCTTGCTGGCTAAAGATGGTAGTTATTATATACTTGATAGAATCTTGATCGGGTAACTGAGGGCTATAGTTTCCCCGCATTTGACAGCTGTGTTCGTTGACATGGAAACTAGAATTGGTTGGCTGTATTCATCTTACTTGCGCAGTAGAAACAATCTTTAATCTGTAAGCAGTTTTTTTGCGACAGCTGGGTGTTAATCTGGATTAACATTTTTATTTTAAATTTTTTGTTTCTCTAAATCCTTTTGAATTTTCCAGAGGTTGAAAACAAGTTTGAAAAGTCTAGATAGTGACAACATGAACTCAAAAGGAGCCGGTTTAAAATCAAGAGGGGGGGGGGATATTCTCATATATCAACTTGTTTGGCTGCTTCAGTTTTTAGGCATTTTGTTAAATATCACCTTTCCAAGGTGTTATTTTTCTTTTTGGTGTGTGTGTGTGTAGGGGGGGGGGATGCCAATCTGATGTCAGTCTGGACTTTGTACCATATATGAGGTCAACTTATTGGTAGACTTACAAATTATGAGGCAAGTTGAATAGGTTCATATAGTAGCTGATTTGTTGATGTGGAACCATGGATAAACAACACGTCTGAGGAGGGACGGGTCCTATGTGATCTAGTCTGACATCACCCATGACTTGTGTGGAAGGAAGGAGTTGCCACCTAGATTTAGGGGTCATTAATTTAACTTAATGGTCTTTCTTTCTGGTTGACTCTAATTGGTACCGGTCTGACCATGAGATCGGTAAGGGTTAGGTTTCGGTTTGGGGAAGGTGTTAGGCACCCTGATCCACCCAGTCTAAAACCGATCTTCCACACTTAGCGTTCTAATTAGAAAATAAAATATTCTAAGCCTAGACACACATGGTAACAGATAAAAAAGAAAGTAAATCTAACAATCAAAACAGGAAGTTAGAGATGATCACAGATTCCCACCGTGCGACACAGGAAGGTTAGTATACAGATATGGAAATAAAATCTAGTGTACATAAGGAAGGAAAATCAAAATCTAACTTTATATAAGGGAAGTTCAGAAACTTACCTTAATCAATTTGCGCTACATAAGAAAAGTTAGTGGACAACAATGTACATACTAAGAATACAAAAAAAGTTATTTAAGGGAAGAAACCCTAATTAGGTTATTTATGGAATGCAATCTAACCTAATATTGAAATAAGGCCTACTATGGAAGGAACAATTATAGAGGGTGGACCTTGGCACAATGGTAAGGTTGCTCCATTGCGACCTAGTGGTCGCAGGTTTGAGTCGGGAAACAGCCTCTCCGCGAAGTGGAGGTAAGACTGCGTACTTTATTACCCTCCCCTAACCCCCCAGTGGCGGGAGCCTCGTGCATTGGGCCTGCCCTTTTTATGCAAGGAACAATTATGGGAATGCATGAAAATGCCTATTTGATATATAACTACAGTATCATAACAGAGTAGCAATTTTTGGGAATTTATAGAAATTAAATTAGGGCAAAGATTGTCAACTGACCAAAATGGCCTTACATACAATGCAATGCAAAATGTAATTGTATGTAATTAAGGAAAAATATAAAATGCTAGGAAATCAAGTCTAAACTTGCTTTACTGTCAGAATGACAGTAGGATATTTTTGGGATCTTGTAAATCTTGAAATTGGTTTAAATTTTTCTAATGACCAAAATACCCTTTTATTGCAATGGGATATGCAATAAATACTATGATAGGGGTGCAGAAAAATATGGGAAAATTATACTAAATACTATTCTGTCAGAAGATGCCAGAAAAACAAGTTTTTGAAATTTTTAGAAATTGAAATTAGGGGTAGAATGGCCAAATGACCAGAATACCATATTCATAAAAGTAGGAGGAAAAATAGAAAACAGATATTAAAAATCACAAAAATTGGTTGAACAATGCAAGAAACGCTAGAAAAACCATTGGAAACTAGAAACCACAAAATCCACATAGTTGGATGCATAAAACCCTAATTCTGGAGTGCAGAAAAATACTAACATGTGATGCACGGAAAGTCAAGCTAATAGTGGCTAAAAATTGTGAAAATGTTCAATAAACTATCTAAATTAATGGGGAGGTAACCCTTAAAAATTAGACCTAAACTACCTCTATGCACGAAATTAAAAATAAAATACAGGTGATTCTACAGTCCCACTATGGACCGCAGCCTCACCCTTGTATGATCATATTGTAATGGCTAAGCTAAAGACAGGTAATTATCTTCGATATGCAACCTTCCAGGGGCTTGGGGGATGCTCGAAACTCAGAAGGCGAACAATCAAACTAGAATAAGGAGAAGGAAGTGGTCAAGTGTATAGGGTCTTCATCCATATCGCTACTTGCTTCTCCCTCTTCAAATGTTTTGTAACTCTTCTTAGCTTCTCTGGGTCCTCTCTTGGAGACTTTTGTCTTTAGAATGTGGGGTAGGGCCTCCATTTATAGTGTTGAGGTCACTTTATGTATGTATGACAACTTAATGATAGTAATCAACTACCACCATGGCACTATTAGATGTAGGGTCTTATACCAAGTGTTAATGTTAGCCTACCCAAGGAAGCCAACTCCTCCTCTGGAAGGTGTGGGTACACTAAATGTAAAATTTGTTAGCCACAAAATAGAGGAGAAAAAGCTAATGCCAGTAACCCATTATCACCATTTAGGGTTTTTTGGATTGGAGGGTCAGGATTAAACGAACTTCCCCTTAGGTAGGTGAATAGACACCAAATCATGGGGTAGCAGGCAATATTTGGTGTCCAAAAAGGTGGAAGTAGGTTAACGGTAGTCCGTAGTCCATAGTCCACTAGCCTTTAGATTTAGAGTTTTAGTCGTAAAAAGGGTTGCGATTTAAGCAGCCAAGGATGGTAAACCCCTCCCCCCCCCCCCCCCCTTTTTTTTTTCTCACCCCAACAAGGAAGGTGAGGATTTTGGTAGTGAACAACCTTAGCCCTAAGATGAGTTAGGTGGGAATACAAGGAAATGGGAATTTGTTTTAGGGAAAAATACTTTAGGAAGCAATGAGATGCACATGATCTGCTAAGATCACGTACACACAATGGGGCTGCCCTAGGCAGCTCCAAAATAAAGTGAGTGGCTCTTGTTGTAACAGCCGCCTGGGCAGCTCCCCAAGCCACCCTAGAAAACTTGGTTTGTCAAATTTGGTTAAAAAACCCCAGAAACTTCAAAATGTCACAAATTCTGATCCTGTCCAAAATAAAGTGCGTGGCTCTTGTTTAACAGCCGCCTAGGCAGCTTCACAAGCCACCCTAGAAACTTGGTTTGTCAAATTTGGTTAAAAAACCCCAGAAACTTCAAAATGTCACAAATGTTGATCCTGTCAAAAATTTTATGTATTCAGTGTCGTTGGAAAGATATTTCCGAGTACTATCTTATGGAACAAGAATAGGTCGCTGTTTTGACTGAAATAGTTTTGAAAAATGCTTTCGGGTTTTGGGCCCACCTAAAAGTAATTTGCATAAAATAATGAGGAAAATGCGATGTTCTTGTCCCATCTTTTAGTACTGGGATTTTAATGATGAAAAGCACAATTTTAAAGCTTGGGCCAATTTGAAGATCGTTTAGTCAGTCAAACCCTTACAGGGGCAATTTGATCTTTTTAGGGAAGATTTTTGAAATAGCTTCAGGGGACGCGTAGCAGTTTGTTTTGTTTAAGATCAGGGGGTCTTTCCACTTAAAATTAAGCCCCACACACCATTCCAAGACAAAATATCATCATCATTCCATGCATCCTCTAGGGTGACAAAATGAAGTGTCTACAGTTGGTTCTATTTATTTAAAAACATAGCTTGAGATTTTTTTTAGCTGTAAGCCTGTAACCTGTTTTAGTTGCTCAAATTTTTTTTCTCCCTCTTGTCATGTGAGAGGATGGGGCGTCTCCTTCTACACTTCTTTCAAAGCTTATGTTAGGATTGAATGCAAGATTGTTTCAATCATTACTTGTTGCTTCTTTCTTGTTGTGGCCAAAAGAGACAGATATGCTTGTTTTCATTAAGAATCATGCCTACACTTTTCATATCACTAGGTCCTTTTTTTCTTTCTTTTACAAGATGTTGGATTTACATGTGACTGAAATTGCTCCCTCATGTGGGAGTTTTCTTATATATGTCTATTAAAGTTATGCCATCAGGACGGAATGCAGACTATTTCAATAAACAGTTAATTGCTTCATTCTTGTTGTGTCTACACAAGATTTTCCTGCTTTGCATTTTCTTTCTGAATCATACCTTCCTTTTTATGTGAATTAACTAGCTTCTTCCTCCACCCCCCACCCCCCCCCCCCCCCCCAAAAAAAAAAAAAATGTAATTTACATGTGCAGTATCTGGATGAGAATAAATCATTGATTTTGAAGATTCTTGACAACCAAAACTCAGGAAAACTCAACGAATGTGCAGAGTAAGTTCACCTTCCGTTATTAGATCAAACTGCAATGATCATAGATTTTGACATTTCTTCATATTGGTTTCAACATAATCAATTTCCTGTTAAGTATTATGGTTTCATTTTATGAGGACATAGTTGTTCCTTGAGTCTTTCATAAATGAGTCTTATGGTTTATCCAAGGGAAACTTGATTTTGTTTTAGTAAATAATTCTTGTAAAATTGCTTAAACGTCATACATATTCATGACAGCCACTTTCACTTAAAAAGTGGAAGTTAAGATGCTAGCTGTATGTAAATGCAAGTCATTTGATACAGGGAGCAGTGCACAATACCATGTTAGCAGGCCTTAGTGTGTTGTTATGATCATGGTACCAGCAATCCCTGGGTGAATGTGCTTTTTTCATATGTTCAAGCTCACCCTACTTGGAAGAACAATCGGTTGCTGATAAGTTACCTAAACATCAGTGATCTCATTAATTATATCCAATAACCATGTGATTGTGTATGAGCGTGCTTTTCTGACCACGCTAGCATGGTGTCCATAGTGTAGATTTTTCAATGTGTTTGGTGCTGCATTTTCCTGTCCAAATCATTAAATGATCATATTTTACGGTGCATCTCTTTGTGAACCATTGGTTGTCTTAAGGGGTTAATTTTTGTCAAAATGGAAGGTAAAAGAGGGATAAAGATAAGCAAATAAAAACAAAATTCTTTCCTAGAATACAGAGATATTCCTCTAAGAAATGGCATCAAATATTTCTTTTTCCCTGTAACTGATGAGAGTTGTTATAATTGGGAATGCAAAGGTCATTACACTTTTTTTCAATACTGCAGGAATCAAGCAAGGCTTCAAAGAAACCTCATGTATCTGGCTGCCATTGCTGATTCCCAACCACAACCACCAACCATGCATGCTCAGGTAGTTCATCCACCTTGCACAACCCCCCCCCCCCTCCGCCTTTTTCTCCTGTTCTTAATTGTAGTATTGGTAACTTTTCCTCTTGGGGGCTACTTCACTTTGGAATCAATAATTGTTCTGCAGTTTCCTCCCAATGCGGTCATGCAGCCTGGTGCCCACTACATGCAACACCAACAAGCCCAGCAGATGACACCACAGTCACTCATGGCTGCTCGATCCTCCATGTTGTATGCTCAGCAGCCTCTCTCAGCGTTGCAGCAACAGCAAGCAATGCATAGCCAGCTGGGCATGAGCTCAAGTGGGAACACTGGACTTCACATGCTGCATGGTGATGCCAGTGTGGGAGGCAATGGGGCACTTGGGCCTGGAGGCTTTCCTGATTTCGGTCGTGGTACTTCTGGGGACGGCTTGCAGGCTGCAAGCAGGGGAGTTACAATTGCGAGCAAACCAGACATAGGTAGTGGTGGTTCCGCTGATGGTCGAGGTGGCAACTCAGGAAGCCAAGGTGGTGATGGAGGTGAGCCTATGTATTTGAAAGGTGCTGAAGAAGAGGGTAACTGAGAGGTTGGTATGGTGCCTGATGGTTTACTTCTAAATAGGAGATTAAGGATGGAGAGAATCACATTGGCTGTTGGACTTCTGATTTGGTAATGATGACAACAACAAAGATGATAGTTAATATGGTTTTTATTACTCTGTTTTTAAGTGTGAAACATGCATCATGCATTGACATTTCGTGTAAATTTGTAGGTTGTGGAAGGTATGGTCATTTCCTTTTGATTCTGCTCAATTAATTTACAGCGACTGGTGTGTGATCTCTAATGTCAGTTAATGACCCGTCAAAATAGACTAATTATGCTACACCTTTAGTAGCTGTGGTGTGTAGAATACCAAATTTTCCTCTATATTTGGTTTCTGTGTTACAAAGGTCACTGTTAACAGGGGCTGTTTCCTACATGGCCCACTTCTTAGCGAGGCTTATTTGTTGTTCAGTCTTTGTGAATACCATTTATGTCTATGGTAGGCTTTGTTGTTTGACCTTCACTCCTATCTTAAAAATTATAAAACCCATGAGAATGCAAAAGCTGTCCGAAATCTTGATCTCATTCTGGGTTTTATCCAGTAAGATCAGGCTTTCGTGGAGGGCAATCTAAATATGGAATCTTTGGATGGGTTCACCATGTTCTGCCACATGGAAGAGTGATGTGGCAATTTAAATTTTTGGATATCAAAGGTTTTGTATGGATTGTTGGTCTTTGATTTTAATATGCTATGTTTGCTTGGCTACCTCTGATTGAGTTGAAATTTAACATGTGAGCAGAAAGTTTACCTGTCCACCGATTTTGAGGCCCATCTGAGCTATGTGGCAAAAATAGATGCCCCCTCCAATGATTCATGTTTAGGCTGGTGTGCTATCCTAGAAAGACACTCTCATCCACTGAAAGTTGGTGGGTCTAAATTGGTCTTTTAGATATCTGGGTGGCCATTTTGGTATGCACCAAGGGACGTGGTTTTGATCCATTATAAATTTCTAACAGAACTAGTATGTTAGAATTCTCAATTGACCATAGGGATGAGCTTCAAGAAGGAAGAAGATATAGGGGAGGGAAAACCGAAACCCCAGAGCAGTATGAACAGTATGAAATCGTTCCATATAAGTGGTATGGTTTTAAAACTTGGATTGAAATCTAGTGAGTTTGACCTATTCGACTTGAATTTGATCTTGGTGGAAGGTGGGAATGGGTCAGAGTCAAAAGATTTGTCCCTACTCAACAATGGTGCTTTTACATCTTAACTCGAAATGAAATGGCTGAGGAGAGGAAATGTTCTGTTTTTTCAGGGTACTCCCAAGAACAGATCCAGCAGAGATGAACATCGCTACGAACTACAGTGTCAATCTGTTTTGTGCCCTCTCATTGGTTCAGTATCCTACTCTCGAATCCTGGGAAACCTTTGCCCAAATGAAGTGAGGTCACCTTCTCTTCTTCCTAGCCTACGTTTATGGCTTCAAAAGAAACATATGACCCATATGTCCTTCCGTGATGCACCAAAATCGCAACACGTTCCCACAGCTACCCTTCCTCATTTGAAATAATAATTCAAATGGGAAATGCCTTCTGCCGGGGATTATTGCATACGCCAGCACTGCTCTATATCTCTCTCCTCCTCCCTATAAAATGATATCTCTGTCCATTACATTTACAGGAAGGAGGAGAGAGAGACACAGGGATGTAAGCGACACCCCTGAACAGAAAACTCTCCCTAATTCAACATACTACATAACAATAAAGCCAGAAATTTTTCAGAGACTCGAAGCCTGGAGAAACGCAACCCTAAAATGATGCAGAAGATAATGGAAAAACAAGAACAAGCAATGCACACAGATTTACGAGGTTCGGCAAGATTGCCTACATCCCGGTGAGATGAGATTCTGTTTCACTGTCAATGGAGAATAGGGTTACAACGCTCGTCCTCACATCTCTCAGTATTGCTTGCATTACAGAGAAAAAAACTCTCGCTACAAATATATAGCGAAAAACCCTAATCTGAAAAGTACACAATTGCCCTCAAATAAAAAAATTCGAGCGGGTCTACGCCCCTATTATGTAGGGGGGCCTCCTACCCCCCTTGCAACCCCCACGGCCAACTAATCGGCTAACAGGACTGTCATCCTACCTGTCGAAGCGCTGCACCAGTACTCCTTGGATTAAGCTGTGACGGAATACAAGACATTGTACACCAACAGAAACCTTCATGGAAACTTAATGCCATTCTTACCCAGAAATTCCCTTGCCTATTTCTGGTGCCGTTCCCGGCCTATTATCGTTTGATTCGTTTCATCCCACAATGTCAAATGTCACGAAAAACTGGATGACTTTGCTTACTCTTTTCAATTATTCACTATATAACACTACACATTAAAGGGCCACATTGATCATTTGACTAACTACAACACTAAAATCATCATTTGAGCAGAGGATCTAATACACAGTAGCATTGTGTACAACCCTTTTTTCCCTACTGTTTCTCCATCTCTTCCATGACCATCTAAGACCTTGAATTATGACGCTTAAACCATGAAACCAGTTTTCTTCATCTCCAGTCAACTTTTCCATCACTTGAAACCTTAAACCTTGTACCTAAAATATATACCTCATCTCCCCCTAATCGGATGAACCCTTTGTGAATGAAAAAAAAAAAAAGGGTCTATAATCTATATTGCCACCAAAACCAAAACCAAAACGAATTACCGAAACGATATTTGTGATAATTTCCAATTTTTTATCTTAAGAACTATCTTCATGTAGCACAAGTCATAAAATAGCCAGGTTCAAGGCCAATTTCATACCAAAAAGTACTTTTCCATGTAAAGCCTTATGGTTGGATTAAGTGCCAAAAAGAATGCATAGAAAAGATGACAGAAGAAGGATACAGAACAAATAGCATTATTAGTTCTTAGTTTATACAAGTATCCTGTACAAATCAAAACCCAACCTGAAGCATTTACATACACCCAGAATTTATAGATCCATGCCCCACAAAAGGTAATGAACAAAGCCCAGATTATGCTCCACATTAGCATCACATACCACCATATGAATTTGATATTAGCAAAATTTACACACAGAATAATACTGCACAAAATAAGACATATATACCGCACTACAATCGGATAGTACACATCACTGCAGTTTTGAAACTCAGTGAGCACTGCAATGGTGGTTTTGTCGTCACTAATCTCCATGTTCTCCTTTTGGGATGGTAGATTTGGAGAAATAATGTACTCTTCCTGTTTTTCTGTCGAGGCTTTTGGATTTCAACAGAATCAACTGAATTAGCCATCACATGCAGCTCTCCATCCAGTGCAACAAAACCAAATGAAAAACCTGGTGCCGCTTTTCTTGGTACACTTGATTCCTTCCACCACCGGTTGGAGGAGATATCATACCTGTTAAAAAGAATATACCATTGTGGTTAAAACAAAACAAAATATGAAGAAAGTGCCAACATTCCAAAGAAACTTATCCTCTTTCACAATGCAAAATACAAATGAGAATAGATCATAATTTAAAACTCTGTCAACGATTTTGCAGGGCTGGTCCAAAATCTAAATAAAGGAAAGTTGCATAGGCTCGCAGTTTCTCCAACCTTTAGCCTGCTCTAACCATTTAAACATGACTCTGCCATAGGCAAAGTAAGAAAAAGTCCAGTGATGGAACAGAGAAACTAGATAGATTTTCAAAAGGGATACAATAGCCTGACATGGTCTTCATTTCTTCTACTCCTCCTCCACCCTCACTATTGTACACACATGGTTCAATGAGCCTAGTAGATATTGATGAAAAAATGTACAGCAGTTCATAGACTATACCAAGCTTTTGTCTTTAAATATTTTATTTTAATATAAACTATCCTTAGCACCTCCACCACCACCTCCTTTCCAAAAATAGAATACAAGGGGTCACTATTATGGAACTGGCATATGAAGTCACGCATGAGGAAGATTGAAATCCAACTCAGCTGTAGAACAGGGATTATGAACCATATATAACCACACAGTGCATTTTTCTTGAAACCAGACAATTCCCACCAACATGCTCATAAATCCTGAGGTCCCAAAAGGAAAACCAAACAATTCCCACCATCATGCTCATAAAGCCCAAGATCCCAAAAGGAAATCCCAAATTGATGGAATTTCAAAGGAGCACGTAATACAATATAATCCACACATAACAGAGCTTCTTCAGTACGTACGCGAACCAAGACCAAAAAGGCAACTTAAGCTCATCCCTAGCAGGCGAACAAGGTGAATCCTCCTATAATTCTCATGCCAAATATATGGAAAAAGGGTGCTTACACATAACAATAAATCCATACAGGTTGAGAAGAGAATAATCAAGCAACTACTCATAAAATAACGTACTAAAACTTAACAGTTGCAGGATCACCAACAGTAAGATACGAGTCACTAAATAATCAAGTAACTAACTACTCATAAAATAACGTACTAAAACTTGAAAGTTGCAGGATCACCAACAGTAGAAGAGATGTTCATGACTAATTGAAATTTTCCATGGAATCCCTAATTACGTACCCACATCATCCCATCTTTTTTCTCGCCTGTCTTTCTGCATTCTGAACTCTTTAAGTCTTATAAAGTAAGAAAACCCAAAGCTAGAACATTCATTAATTTAGACACAAAATAGTTATAATAAAAAAAAAAAAAAAAAAAAAAAAAAAAAAAAAAGGGGCGGGGTAGAGGGAGAGGAATTAACACAACAGAGGAAAAGAGGTAAAATACCTAAAAATTTCAGTTCCGTCGAGCATAAAAATGTCAGGAACTTCGCCCTCCTCGCCATCAACAACAACTACATTTCCCAGACGGCTCCTTTCACCTTCCTCCCACATATCCCCAATCTCCCTCCACTTCCCACCCTTCTTCAACTCCAAAACCACACCATCCTTGTAGAACTCATCAACAGGAAACACACCCGAAATCGTCCTCGATTCCCCATACCCACCCATCACCCAAAATTCCCTATCCTCACCACTTCCAACCAAGAATCCAACGCACCCTGCTCGAAACCGCGGTAACCCATCCAACGCAATCCATTCATCCTTCTCCACATCGTACCTCTCCACCGAACTCATCCGGCTCCCCGCAGCCCCAAACATCGCGTGCCGAGAGCCCCCTCCGGCGACCAGAATCTGACCCGAATTGGAGTCCGCAGCGCATGCGAAGCTACCTCGGGGAGACAGCATCGGAGAAAGCCTCTCCCAGGACGAAGTAGAAACATCAAAGCGGAAAATAGAGGAAGAAGGAGAAGGACGATCAATGGGAAAGGATCGGGTGTCGAAGTGAGAGCCACCTATGACGTAGAGATGAGGACCAATGGAAACGGAGATGAAATTGGAGAGGCCGTAGACATGGGGATTGCAGGGCATGAGAGAGAGTGGACACCATGCCAAGTGGCGAGGATCGAAGAGGTAAGGTAGGGAGAGAGATGGGTCCTGAGGGAAGATGCAGAGAAGGTGAGACAGAGATGAGTTTGGGAGCCGGGCTCGCCTATGAGAGAGTAGGGTTTTGGAGGAAAAGAAGGCTCTCCATGTTTTGCAGGTGACTCTGAGACGATCCTGGTGGCAATATGGGATCAAAGTGAGGATCAGAGAAGAGATATCGTATGGGAGACCTGGAATTAGGGTTAGGGTTTCATCGTGAGACGGTGAATAAGATGAAGAAGATGAAAACATTTGTAATTTGTGCGAGGATGAACAAGAGAAAGAAGAGAACAGATGCCTAGGGAGAAACTGTGTCACTTGTACTATTCCAGTCGAAACTGAATCTGAATTTGTTTGATCTCTCTCATAATTTCCAAGCTTCTAAACAAAACTCAACTAAAATGAGAAATGACACGTGGCAATGTTGTTGTTATTTTATTTTATTTTATTTTTTACATTGACATTTGGAGTTAGGACGCGCCACCGCCATGTGAATTGCGTCGGTCGGAGATTGGATTTTTTATTTTTTTTTTTATTTTAATTTTGGGAATGCCAGCGGGACACCTGGGTATCAAGTGTGCTAGCGATATTTTAACCGTAGGATTTGAGAGAATCGTTAGATTGAGAGGAAAAGTCCAAAACGTCAATCCACACCTGTCACACCTTATCACCCTCAATAGCAATGTCAGAATGTTGCCCGGTCGGTGCTCTCAGTTTTTTTTTTTTTTTTTTTTTATTGTTCCTCTCTCTCTCTCTCTCTCCCTCTTTTTTCAGAGCTTTCTCTTCCTAGGCAGCGGCTGCGATACCGGCAGCAGCTGCATTCTTTTTTTTTTTTTTTTTTTCTGGTTTTTGTTGTGTAACTCTCTTCCCTCGATCTTTCTTCTTCTTGGATGGGGACTGCGGCCAGAGACGACAGCGGCAGTGACGGTAGCCAGCGACGATAGCGGCAGCGGCAACAACCAGCTGTAACGGCAACAGCTGCACTCTTTTTTTCTTTTGGTTTTTGTTGTTACTCTGTCTCTCTCTCTGCCCGAGCTTTCTTCTTCTTGGACAGCGGCAGCGACTGCGACGGAGGCGGCAGCAGCATCATCTCCGTTCCTTTTTTTCTTTTTTCTGATTTTTGCTATTCCTCTCCATCGACCGCTGTTCCTCTCTCTCTCTCCCTCTCCCTCCGAGCTTTCTTCTACCTCCACAGCGGCAACGGTAGTGGTAGCGGTAGCGGCTACGGCTGCAGCAGTGGCAATGGCAGTGGTTGAGGCTATGTGGATGGGAAATCGCCGGAGCAAGTGAGGGAGAAGAGTGACTGTACATCGTCAGGCTAGATAAGTTACCTAAGACAACAGATATCTAACGGTATTAATGTAGTCTATCTAATCCAACGGTCTACATTTGCTAGCACACCTGATTCTAGGGTGTCCCGCTGGCTTTCAAGACCTTTTCCCTTTAATTTTATAGGTAGGGAGAGAAATAAGTAGCAGCCATAAGATTTGAATTCAAAACCTCCTAATGAACGTGTGTTTTTAGTACATCATAGTTCACCAACCTTTAAAAGGCTGAGAATCTATATGCATGCCGCAACCCTTATAACCGCTAGATCCTCATTTCTCATTATCACTTACTACAGAAGATTTGAATCCTGCAAGGCTACAAAGCATTAAACCCAACAATCCAATGTTCCAAACTAAATTCCCATTGCCTGGCATTTTATCACGTTCTTTCTTATGAAAATTCTTAGAGGAGAATCACCTCTTTTTATCACGTGCTATTCAAATTTTATCACCTTCGTTTTTTAGTGTTAAGCCCCACATTGAACCATAAGGATCCACAATAGATTAAATGGGGCCAATGGGGCACACTTATTGCTACATCATTATTTTTTTATAGAAATTGCTATACTATTAAATTTAGCGCATCCCAAAAAATTAGAATAGTGACGTTAAATAGTGCTTCTTATGAATGTATGGAAGTTTGATACACAGGTTCAATGCTTTGTCTGCATAGAAATTTATAATGGGTACAACTCTTCTTGTTGATGTAAAAAAGTTATGTACATAGAGTGAAGTCATATTAGATATTTTTCTAAAGGTGTTTAAGAGTCTCTATTGATGCAATTAGGGTTGACTTGCTCTTAAACTTTCAAGATGAAATCATTTTTGCTCATAAAGGTTACCCCCGTTTTTTTTGGACAAAAATAAAGGTTAAATTCTTAAGTGTGATTATATAGGGAGTTCGCAAGCTATAGTTATTAATCCAAGAACAATAACTAGAACTAGAATGATATGGATTGAGAACATAAACGAAATTTGGAAAAGAACAAAAACAGAAATACACTTTAGTTCACACTAATAACTGAGTATATCTTAATTACTCAGATTTTTTTAACACTTATTCCTTTGCAGGAACAAGGTATTTATAGACTAGATTATACTCTTATAGAAGCACGTGTGCGTCTACAGATATGTACGAGTTTGTCTTTGTCTTACATTGTGTGTCTCTTCCTTACACCCAACCTTAATCGCGATCATGCCTCGGCTTAGCTCGTGCATGTTTATAAAAGCACTTCAAACAACTCTCCACACATGAGAGGAGAGATCCTCTATATCCTTTAAACATCAATGCCTAAATATATACCATAAGAAACTTTCTCAAGTTTTCAAAGCGGGACCAAAAAATATTCACACTTCGCTTGTCAATAAAAGCAAACACAGGACAAAAAGAAAAATTTCAAAGTTCAAGGGAACTAAGGGGTCTTTGACATGATGTTTTGAAACTTAAAACATCATCAGTCGCACTTGATGGTATCATGCTCACATTTGTTTTTGATCGTTAGCTTGTTTATCACATTCTCAGAGATTTTCTAGGGGTGTCTCTTCATGATTGGTTTATTTCAGCCATGTGGCGGGCAACAAGGACATTGGATTAGATAAATAGAGATATAAATAGAGATAAATCTTGAATTTTTTTATAGGATCGAGTTTTCTCACATCCACAGTCCCTTGATCGGGGGTTTGAATGGTGTTGAGAGGTTATTACATAAAGGGTGAGGATATTATCGACTTTGAATTTCTCCTAACTCGCTTATATGTCAAAATCCTTTGCTTATTCTCAAATCATTTAACCCACCTTCCTCATGGAATTCCTCCCCCGGCCCCGGCCCCGGCCCCGGCCCCGGCCCCGGCTATTTATACATGAATTAAGTGGCCTAACGACATGGTAATTATAACAATTCAATAAATGGAGGATTATGAATTTATTATTATTATTATTATTATTATTATTATTATATCCATGGAAATTAGTAATTAATCAAATTAGAAGCCCCAATCACTTGACTCACAATGGGATATAGTTGATTGAACAAATGAAATTTCCCAAAAAAAAAGAAAGAAAAAGACACAATAATTTCTCTCTTTCTCTTCGCTCATGGTGAAGTGAAAATCTCTTTATTTTATTCGAATATGATCATAGGGGTGAGAATTAACAATGAACTCAGAGTCCCATTATGGAGTTGAGTCGCATCACTTTATTTACCGTATGTGGATGAAGAAAAAATTAATCCAAAAATAAAAAGGAAAATTTTTCAATCTAACATGATTTAACAAATGAAAAATCCACAAGATCATGAAGGAGATTAATCATATTCAACAAAACGATCCAGTAGAAGATATTCATCATCAACCATTGTCTTCGGCGACATCTTTGAAGATTGAACAGGAGAGAACACATTCATGATTCCGGCGATTGCGGCGGAGGTGTAGGCGGCACTCTCACCATGATCAGAATCTTTACCTGTTAATTCTTGAACGATCACCTTAAACTCAGTAGCACTGTGAGCTATAATCATCATTGGGTTTGAAATATAAACAATCTTGATGGGCTTCTTCATAACTTTGGTGAGTGGTTTGCTCCTAATGGGAAGCTCATGATCATGGTGAGAATGGCCTCTGATCAAACTGTTCTTCATCTTCTACAGATGAGAAAGTTGGCAACTCAGAAATTTAATTTCATGTACAGAGATGATTAGTAATGGTGGTTTTAAAGGGTTAATATGATTTGATAAGAGGTAAGTTCCAGGAAAATGAAAGCTTAAGAAGAAGATGGCGAAACGAGAAGATTAAGTGAAGAAAATTGTTGCGGCAGAGAAGGCATGGAAGGTACGGAATCGGTCTTGAGAAATTTTCAAAGATTCAAGAATGTCGGCCCAATAGAAATTGAACCGTATCAGCTTTGAATCTTGATTCACGTACAAACAAATTGAGTGGACAAATCAATGGGCCTGCCGCCTGCCTCACAAGCCAGATATGTGGAGCAGCAGCTGGTGGGTATTGCAGCGTTCAGCCCGGGGTTTCAAATATCTGTATCGGCCGATGCCTGACCGATCTTGTATCAGTGAAACGGTGCCCACTCAGGGTCAATTTTTTTAGAGAAATTACAACACCACCCCCTAAAGAATGCCATTATTAGAGAGACGTCCTATTTATAATACCAAATTACACTTGTACCTCCTACCGTCAATCTCTGTTACAGAGTATACCTTAAATGCTTATATCAGATGGTATATTTATTTCTAAATACCAAAATATCTTTCTAAAAAGTAAAGTACCTAATATACCCTCTCTTAATCCGTTAATCCCAAATAGAAAAAGATGTCATTAATCCCCAAATCGATACTGTGCTTCTTCATCCCCAAATCATTTTCTCCCCGTAAAGAGCATTGACGATTCCTCTCCGTGAAGAGCAACGATAGCGGCTATAAACCAGTGACGAGCGCCGACGTGAGAAGGAGGTTTGCACTGCTTCTTTCCCAAATCGAGACAGGTCTGTGCTTCATCTCTAGCTTCCCTTTTAACACATCGATTCCTCAGGTTAGATAACACCAAAGAAAAACCAGAGATCAATTTGGGGATTATAAGGTTTGGGGTTGGAAATTCTCAAACAAGAGATCAATTTGCCGGTATCGAATAAAACTCATTTTCGTGGAGTATGATTTTTGAACCTCCTCCTTCTTCCTATTCATTGCGCATGCAAGGGATGTCATATGTTTTAGTTATGTGTTTTAGTCAAAAGGGTAAAATCGTCATTTCAAAGCCTCACTTAACAGAGACTAACAGTAGGGGGTACGAGTATGATTTGGTATTATGCAGGGGGTGTCTCTCTAATAGTGGTATTCTTTAAGGGGTGGCGTAAAAAAATTCTTTTTTTTTTTTTATTAAAAATGAGGATAGAAACATCCAGTATGGCCAATATGTATTGGCATCAATAGCGGCCTAGGGCCCTAGACCAACAAGAATGCCGATACCAATATTTTAAACCCCACTTCAGTTTGGGCGTCCTTTCCCATAACTTCTCAGATCTTTGACACTCTCTCTCTTCCTTGATCATGTGGATCATCTACTTAAACATCATTTTTCTTATTCCATTAGTGTGGCGTGGAAGATTCCCTTACACTGGCATTGTCGAAAATCTTCTCCCCTAATTTATAATTTTAGATCCCATTATGGGTTTCACCCTTTTGTAGTCAGGTACTCATGTGTTGTCTTCAAGGATTTTAAACTCTGGGATTAGCAATCAAATTGATCCCTATAGATTCCGATTTGTATCAGATTGGAATTGGCCCCAAAAACCTTAGAATTGACCTCCCATATCTATAGCTAGCTATCTAGTTCCAAAAACCCTAGAATTGGCAGCTTTGGAATGGTTGTGATACTGATCGCTCATAGAGATCAGCTTATATAGATTCTGATTTAGATCAGATTGGAATTGACCCCAAAAACTTTAGAATCGACCTCTCATATAGTCAGTTATTCAGTTCCAAAAACCTTAGAATCGGCAACTTTGGAATGCCCGGGTTACTGATCACTCATAGGCCTCATGGCCGAATCAGCCGATTTGGCCAATCTATATATTAATTTTTTAAACGCTGGCTATCTTCCACTAGTATTACAGTAGGTTCAGATCCATTCAGGGGTTGGGCATTTTAGTCCATACAAGTTGCTTTTGTGTAGGGTTGCCAATTTGGAATTAAAATCGAAGACTGAATAAAATAGAGCTAATCGAATCAAAGAAGAATTGTTTAGGTTTCAAGGGTGAACCTAATCCAATTAAATCAAATCTACTCTAAATTATAGTAGTAGTTTAGAGTTGGGGTTTCTGGGCTGCCACTAAAACACTCTCAATGGCAACGGTGCAAAAATGAAAATTCTACGTAGAACAATCCTATTTACAACTTATTTTAGTTGAGTTCTCAAAGATTAAAGCATAAAATATCATTAAGTCAAAAGTAAATTTGGGATATTAGTTGAATATTTATACTTATGAATCCAAATGATTAAATATACATTGTGTACTTTGAACTATGATTGATTTCTTTGATTCTTTCAAATAAGATTTTAGAACCTTCTATGGCTTGTGCACTATAGTCAAGTCAATAAGTCACTTTGTATTAGTAATTGGAGTTAAATTTATATTATTTATTGGTGAAATGTTTATAGGATTTAAACCGAATATAAATCAAAACCGAACCAACTCTATTTGGGTTTGGTTTTAAAAATGTATTTTATTCTCGTTTGGTTGGTTTCTGTATTCTATTTCTTGGACGGAACGAAAAGTGAAGGAATAGCGTAAATTGAATCAATTGACACTCTTACTTTTGTGGCATATGGGAAAATGATCCCTACAATATATGGGATCCTTTCCCACACCTTTTTACATATATAACCATTGTTCTAAGTATCGGTATCAGATCGCCCATATTGGATGAACCTTATCAATATTGCATGTTTCTGATCTTAATACCTAGTTGATATTGTATCGATTGAATGGTATGTATTCGGGGTAAAAAATGTCAAAAATTAAAAAAAAAATTAAATTAAATATGTTCTTAAGAAAATCAAGAGTATTTCTATCTAATAACTTTTTTCTTTGTTAACTAAGTTGTCCAGGCCAGCTTACATGCATCTCGACTAATTCTTGGGGAGACTAGCGCAACAAACTACCCCCACAGTCTCCACTTAAATCGCATATTGATATCATATCAGTTTTTGAGATGATCGATACCCAATTCAATACCATGTCTCTAACACCCTTTTTCTAGGCCTTTATTGAGAAATTCATTTTCCCAACCACCCCTCTCCCTCTCCCTCTCCCTCTCCCTCTCACTCTCCCCACGGCGTCAAAAGAATACATATCTTAGTGCTATTGTTGAATACCAGGCAAAGTAATTTAAATGGATTCCAAGGAGTTCTTCAGTTCACGTTAGTAAGTTCTCTCAAAAGTTTCAAATAAATTAAAAAGGAACCACTGCAAAAGAATATAAGTTCAGAATTAACTAGATTTTATTAATAGCTTCAAAGTCTTAACTGAGGATACCCCGATTCTTCTAGTTATGGATTCAAACTAGCAGTTTTTCTTAGTTTTTTATTCATTGGAAAAAGTTTTCCTAACACATGGAGGCTGGTTCATCCATTATCTTACGGTTCGTAAATCCCTATAGAGTTTTAGAATCTTCCCAAAATACCCTCCCAATACCACTTACTGCATCTCAAGCTCTACGGTGAATGGATTCTTATTCACTGTGGGCACAAAAAAAATTGAACCTTATTTTATTTATTTTATTTTTCCCCTCTTGAACAAAGTAAAAACATAATTTTCCTATTTATTATTAGCATGACCCTCTAATGAAAATTTTAGACAAAGAAATTGTAATAATGCGAAGTTAGTGTCGAATAACATAACAGTAGACGCCTTTGCACATACTTCTAGTGTAAAACCTTGAGGAATATGAACTGCTTGATAGAAACAACGAAAATAAGGGAGACATCATAAGTTCTAAGGTAAATTTGGAAACATAAGAGGGTGTTTTTCATTGTCACTAAGTAGGTGAAATAAAGATTTGTAACCCTTTTTTTTTTCCCCTTATCTTATTCTTAAAAGTTCTTTAATATAGTATTTAATATGTAGATAAATCTTGTTATTTTACATGTAAAGTACATTAATATTTAAATAACTTTCCATTTTTTTAACCATAGTCACACATTAAATACTGAATTAAATAATTTTTGTGAATTGATTATAGAAAGAAAAAAAAAATTATGAATAAGACAATAGGCAAAAAAAATAACATCTTGCTTAACCTTTGTCCTATTGTATTTTATAGTAATAATTTGAGATTTCATAAATTTATCAAAACTTGACTTGAACTAAGGAGTTAATCCCTTCTCTAATAGTGATGTGACCATGTGGTTAGACTCTTGGACCATCATTAGACTCTGACCTCCTAGTGATAGCTAAAACTAGGGAAAATTACATGATTATCCACTTTTGGGTTTCCCTTTACAAAATTACCCATAAAAAGTTTTGGTTAACAAAAATACTTAAAATTATGTTGGGTTTACAAAACTATCCACCCAAAGTTTCAGTTAACAAAAATACCCAAAATCAGGTTTGGGTTTACAAAACTACCCAAAATAGTGATTCTTCATCTTCCACATATAATGTGTATTTTTTTTATTACTAAAACTTTGAGTGGGTAGTTTTGTAAACTCAAACTCAATTTTGGATTTTTTTGTTAACTTAAACTTTAAGTGGGTAATTTTGTAAAGGGCAACCTAATTTTGAGTATTTTTGTTAACTGAAACTTTTGATGGGTAATTTTGTAAAGAGAAACCCAAAAGTGGGTAATCATGTAATCTTCCCCTAAAACTATCCCTCTCCATGCCAATTTGACATACCAATGGCCATGATGAGGGGGATTCCTTTTTCACCATGGGTGAAAAGAAACTCGGTTCAACTCGATTTAGAAACATGTGAAACTTGTAGACAAGGGAGTACACTGATGAGTTCACAAGAGAATGTGTTGAAGGATCAATTTTGCTCCAAAAGGTATGGCCTCATAGCTGAGTCCATAACAAAACATGATCTAAAAATAAAAAAAGGGAGGGGGATCATCGTCAGGTTGCGTAGCCCGTACACCAACACTGGGGTTAATGAGAGCATGTTTGGAGGCATCCAATAGGGGTGAGAATTTTCATTTCATGGGAGTATGCTGGTTATTTCACCTTTCGTGTATAAGGGCACAGGACCTCGTTGCTCACACAACCTCCTTTTTCCTATAAATAAATCCCTTTAAGTAATTGATCTGTTATGTTACGTAGATTAGTGATTTGACAAATTCGACCATTGAATATCGAGAGAATGGTTTGATTCTATCACTTGCCAGAATCCATGCGTAAATTCAATCATATACCCTCGCATTTATTTTCATGCATCCTTTGGCAGTGCTAGATTTTAGAAATTTTAATTTAGGGCGGGTGGGCAACAAATCATTGTCTGGTCACATAACCCCCACATTAGCATAGGGACCAATGAAAGCATGCAGAGAGGCTTATACATGGATGTGATTTTTTATTTCATAGAAGGTTAATTATCTCTAGTCTTCAGGACTTCTTCAAGAACTCAGCATTATCTATTCTTCCGGTCTTAGATGATACTAAGCACCTTATCTCTTATTTTGATGTTTGTGAATTTTCTTGTATACTCCAAGAGCTGCTAATGTTATAGCATATGCTTTAACAGAAGGGTTTAGTCTATTACGAATAGGACTGTGTGACCTAATTCCGATCCTAGTTTCGATTGCCCCCTTAGTTGCGGGTCATCTGTATTAATCAATAGATATCCTTTCTACTAAAGAAAATTAGGGTTGAAGACAATTCCAAATAAAACAGGAAAAAGGGTATTAATGTCATTAGGGGGAGACTCTTTATTCCACCATGCTTGCCATGCGTCTGTTACTTCAGACAAAAGGAAGGATGAAGTTCCATCTTCCCAGCTCTCATGCCAGAACGCGTCCACAACTGAATGATTTACGCGGCGAACCGATGTAACACACCAACGGTCAATAGGCAATTTACACATATACTGATACGATCGGGGAGTTCAGTCAGATTTAAGAAGCTTTTGTTGTTATTAGTTTCATCTTAAACCTCATACGTTATATTTCGATTCAGAAAATTTCCGCCAAAATTTCTTCTATAGTTAGCAGAGGATTACGTGGCATAGAAGAGAGAGAGAGAGCCCAGAACGTAGAAGACTTGAGTTAGCAGCCACGAATCTCCGACAAATTGGCGACGGAACACTTGAGAGAGCGAAATCGAAGGATCCGAATTTTAAGGTCTTTTGAAGAATGTCATCATCTCCACAAACTGATCGACACGAACACAGGAGAGACAGTGGAAGAAAAACGAATCAGAATCGCTTGATCAGAAAATTTTGGTGCCTCAACGGATTTTTTTCCCGTCCGATACTCTTCGTTTCGCCTCGTTTCTTTCCCAGGCTTTGGAAATTTAGACCTAAATCGTCTTACAAGACGGAATTTGATTCAAAATGGATATGGTTTGTTGTTGTTTTTATGGAAATGCTTGTAGATGTTGATCGGAAATGGTATCTTCCGTTCCATGGAAGAAGGTCTCTGATGGAGAAATGGATCCGAGGAGCTGAATGTACGATATCTAGCTTCATTTTTTTCTTCGGTTTCTGGAAGAAACTTGAGTGGTCAGAGCCGATCGTTCTGGAGCAGGGAAATTATACGTAGCTTTGGTTTTTGTTGAAGAACATAATGGTATGTGGACCTTTGAAGTTTAATTTTACTTTCTGTTCCTTATGGAATGCGGCTTATAGCATGGCAGATGTTTCCCAACTGTCTTCCCTTACAGTATGATCAAAATGTTCTTCAATGAAATGTTACTGGTATTGGGAAGAATTAAAATCAGTTTAAATTCCGTACACAATTTTGAACGGTATTGGGACTTGAGCAATTGTCATGAACTTAAACAGTCATATGTTGGGTCAAATTTTAGTCACTAACATAAAACGTTGAGGGCTCCTTAAACTGTAACGAATGAATATTTGTTCCTTACTTCTATTTTTCTATTTTTCTATTTCTGAGAAAAGCAGGACTTAATAGATTTCAAAATGCAACCTTTGCATCAGTTCAAACAAAAATTTTAGATGAAAATGAATGACAATCTATTCTATTCTCTTTTTCTTCTGATTGTCGAAATTTTCATTTGTAAAGAGAATGCCTTATCTGGTTAGAGGACTCCAAGTACATTCTCTAGGACCTAGACTGGAGCACAGCAAGAAGTCAACTAAATTTTGAAACAGAGGGAAGTCATTGAAGAAAGCAGAACTGCAAAGATAAATAATTGTTAGATATAAAGATATAACCTTAAATTGGTTAGCTGCCTGATGATTCTTAGGGAATTGGTGGTCGAAGAAACTGGACGATCTGGAGCAAAGCTTCACGCATAATCATAAGTCATGTGCTGACCTTTATGTTGGTGTATATGTGTGATGGAAGTAGTTTTAGACGCATATTTTGATTTTTCTATCTGATCACCTTATTGAAATTCATGCCCATTTAATATTTCCCTGTACTTATCTACATAATTTCTTCATTGCTGCAGGGCACTCCAGTGAACATTATTGTAGGTTCTCATGTATGGGTTGAAGACCCAGCATTATCTTGGATTGATGGACAAGTATCAAAGATTAATGGTCAGGATGCTGAGATCCAGACCAGTAATGGAAAGAAGGTATTTTGAATTCTTATGCTCTCAACTTAAAAATTCTACATTGCTTAAGCTAAAAAATGAAGATTTCAATGGTTGTGCAAATGAAAATTTATGCATGCACCTAGCGTCTATTTGATTGGACTACTCAGCGAAAATTAAGGGTTTCGTTGATAGGTTCTACATGCCAGGTTATGAGGAACAAGCGAATGACCATTTTCCATGTTAAATACCTCCATTGATTTGTTTCTAAGTGCTTCATCTGTTCTATTTGCTTCACTATTTTTATCATAACCTTTCTTCATCCTTACTTGACAATTCCTAGCATCTCTTGCTTTTTCTATCTTGAGTTGTCCATGTTTCTGGGAACTTCCCCATTTTTTGTTTCTAGTGCCTTTTCTCTATGTTGCAATAGGAGTGGGGAGAAGATCCATATCATATTTATAAAAACTTGTTCAACACACTGCTTTGAAGATTAGGTAGCCTCCCTTTGTAGTTTAATCTCTCCCCCAACTCTCTTTCTCTCTCTCTTGAAATTTACGATCCTGAAATTAATATTATGGTTGTCTTTTGTGTTACGTGTTATCTTCGCTTAGCATAATGATTATTTTTTTCACTTTGTTATTGTTCAGGTTGTTGCAAACTTGTCAAAACTATATCCAAAAGATATGGAAGCCCCTGCTGGTGGAGTTGATGACATGACAAAACTATCTTATTTGCACGAGCCTGGAGTACTGCAGAACCTGGCAACTAGATATGAACTTAATGAAATCTATGTATACTCTCTACCATATTCATCTTCAGCTAATGCTTGTTCTTCATTGTTTCCTAATTAGATATTGTTGTACAAAAGCATAGATGTCCTAATATTTGATTTCATGGCAGACTTATACTGGAAACATTCTTATTGCAATTAATCCTTTCCAACGATTGCCTCATCTTTATGATGCTCACATGATGGAGCAATATAAAGGAGCACCATTTGGAGAACTAAGCCCTCATGTTTTTGCGGTTGCAGACGTTGCATACAGGTGATTTTACAGTTGTGGTTAAAAGAGTTGTTGTAGGAAATGATGGTCACAATTTCTAAACTGGATTAACTGCAAACAGGGCAATGATTAATGAGGGAAAAAGCAACTCCATTCTGGTAAGTGGTGAGAGTGGAGCTGGTAAGACCGAGACAACAAAAATGCTAATGCGTTATCTTGCATATTTGGGTGGCCGTGTAGCCACCGAAGGAAGGACCGTTGAACAACAAGTTCTAGAAGTAAGATAGTTCATTAGCTCAATATGGTGATCAGTCCTTATTTGATAAAGTTACATACCTACATTATGCTCAGATGTTTGTGCCAACTGATACAATTGCAGTCAAATCCAGTTCTTGAAGCTTTTGGAAACGCAAAAACTGTCAGAAATAACAATTCCAGGTAAGATACCATTTTAGTCATGCTATGAGATAATGTATTATGTTTATTTCTGTTTTCACACACCATGTATCACTGGGATCTTAATCAAGTCAGACTAACTTGTATCAGATAGTGATTCAGTCATATTTGTCTATGTAACACAACAATAATCAGGGATTATTCCATTACATCTTAACATTTTAAAGAACTGGCTCATGTATCTTGTGCTTTGTATTTTTCTTGAAGTCGTAAGTTCTCCTGCTGTTGGTAATTGCTTGCCGATTCTTCAGAGAGGGAAGCTTTTGGGTTGGGAATCACTGCCCCAAATCTTCTTCCCTTTGCTACTTCTGATACACAGTTTTGCTTGTAGAAGGAAAATAGTATTAATAACATAAACTACCTCTGGTTCATTTAGAAATGTTAGATTCATACAATTTCTCAAAATTTGTTACTGTATCCCTAATCAATGTTACCCTTAAATAAAATGGTGCAGCCGGTTTGGTAAATTTGTTGAGATCCAATTTGATAAGCATGGAAGGATATCAGGGGCAGCCATAAGAACCTACCTTCTTGAGAGATCTCGTGTTTGCCAAGTTTCTGATCCTGAACGCAACTACCACTGTTTCTACCTTCTTTGCGCAGCGCCACCTGAGGTAAATGTCATCCTTTTGGAGTAGTAGCTGTTGGCTTGATTTCTATTTAACTGGTCCATGTCTGTCAATTTATAATGTACAAATTTCAGTGGATCATGATTAAGATTTTTAATTCGCAGGTCATTGAGAAATATAAATTGGGAAATCCTAAATCATTTCACTATCTTAATCAATCAAATTGCTATGAACTTGTTGGTATAAGTGATGCACATGATTATCTTGCCACTAGGAGAGCTATGGATGTTGTCGGAATAAGTGAAAGAGAACAGGTATTTCCTTTTATTATGAAAAGTTTGTAAAGACTGCAGATTTCAATTGCTTTATAGCTTAACTGGGGGGGGGGGGGGCTTCTCCTCACTTTAATTCTTCCTCTCAGGATGCAATTTTCAAAGTTGTTGCTGCAATTCTTCATGTGGGTAATATCGAGTTTGCAAAGGGTGAGGAGATTGATTCATCTGTTCTGAAAGATGAGAAGGCCAAGTTCCATCTTAAAATGACAGCTGAACTTCTCATGTATGGCTGGTGTTCTGATATAACCTTCATAGTTTTATTAGAACCTTTAGATCTGCTGGTTACTGGTTTAATTTTATCATTATTTCAGGTGTGACGCTCAGGCCCTTGAAGATGCACTCTGTAAACGTGTTATGATCACCCCAGAGGAAGTCATTAAGAGAAGTCTTGATCCTCTTGCTGCAACAGTTAGCAGGGATGGTTTCGCAAAGACAATATATTCTCGCTTGTTTGATTGGTAACTCCCTGATGCACATCCTGTATCTGTCTGTACTCCTCTGGTCTTTAAAGTTGATGAGTTAATTCTAAGTAGAAAGCTGCAGACAGGATGCTAAGGGCTGTCTAAATTATATACAGGTTGGTTGATACAATTAATGTCTCAATAGGACAAGATCCTAACTCAAAATCTCTCATTGGTGTACTTGACATTTATGGTTTTGAAAGCTTCAAGACTAACAGGTAACTTCTGATATCGAGGAAGTATGGGATGTTATTGATATTGCATGTTTCTTTGTTTTATTGGCTCTAACAAATTCTGTACTTGACTTCTAATACTCATATTTTGCAGTTTTGAGCAGTTTTGTATTAATTTTACAAATGAGAAACTGCAACAACATTTTAACCAGGTTAATCATTGGACCATATTTGGTAAATTCATCCTTGGTTCAATATTTCCCTCTAATCTACTAGTGTTCATGATGTGTCTTTCAGCACGTATTCAAGATGGAGCAGGAAGAGTATACAAAGGAGGAAATTGATTGGAGCTACATCGAATTTGTTGATAACCAAGATGTCTTGGACCTTATTGAAAAGGTTTTCTCCACCTCCTCTTGTTGTCTTTTTGTTCCTTTATTACTCTCATTAGCATGGTACAAGAACTCGGTCGAAACCTGCAAAATTTCGCAAGTTTCGACCGTATCCCCAAGGGTCGAAACGATATGTCCTGTGAAGTCACGGGTTTCGACATGTTTCAATGTGTTTCGATGAAATTTTGAAACATGGGAAATTTTGACCAAACCAACTGGTACGACTTGAACCAGGTCATATACAAGTTAGTTTGAAAATAAACCCAAGCCTTCTTTAGCAGAATTCGACCCTCTCTTCTTAGTTTTTTCTCCTAGGAGTGGGAAACTTGGGGAAACAGTGGAGATTTCCATTTTTTGCCTAACAAAGTTGAATCTAATGGTGGTTCTTGCTTCATCTACATAAGAAAGACAACTTGGACAAAAAAGGTAAGTCTCAACTTCCCCAAAAATCAATTTTTTTTATAGAATATACTTGTAAATAGAGTAGAATTTTGTAAATTTTTTATATGTTACTTAGGAGGACCTGTTCTATGCATTCACGGTGGCCGAATTTTTTTTTGCATGTTTATGCTTTTTTTTTTCCTATTTTTGAAAATGCATTTACCTATAACATATTTCAGTCAACAACTTAGCGTAATGATTACCGAACCTTTGGTTCACCACATAAGTATGACTTTTTTTTTAGGAAATTAATGATGTGAATGTGTTAGAAATATCTAAAATAGGATGTACACAAAAAATCAGGAAAAAAAACATTGTTCGGGGGTCGAAACCTAAGTTTCCACCAAATCGGGAAAAATTCAATGGTTTCCTAGAAATTTCCCCAAGTTTCGACCGAAATTTCGGTCTCCCCAAGGTTCAAAACTTGGTCGAAACCCGATACCTTGAACGTTGCTCATTAGAAGTATGCTCCTAAGTCTTAGTTATATAGACATGTCAATTAAAATGATAATATGTTGAGAGAATTCCTCTTACTTGATGCTTATGTATATTTGCACTCTATATGTGGATATATTTGTATGCTTATTCAAACAATCCTTAATACTGGAAACCAGTGTTGGCACAAGAAGAGAGAGACAGAGAGAAGGAAGAAGAAGAAGAAGAAGAGAAGAGAGAATAGGAGCCACAAGTTTGAGAAAGAGAGGAGACTCACGGTTTGGTCAGAAGACCAAACCTTGATTCCTATGGTGCATTATATTTATATAACTTAATAACAAAATGGAAATTACTAGTATAACCCTATTACATAAAGCATTACTACAGAACTATGTACCCAAAATACCCCCTTTGGTAATACTAACACTGTAGGAACAATCTTAGCACTTATGATTCACTTCCTATCTCAAAAGTACAATTTACTTTAATATCAGAACTGCTTTTTATAACTTCATTATCAAGAGAGGCTCATCCTAACAATCTGGCAGAAGGAAACGACTAATGTTTCTTCTCCAAAAACTCACGAGTTAAGGTGTCAACATAACATTAATGTAAAAAAAGAAAAAGGGTACAAAGTTTGTGTGCCTTATGCACTTCTCTAGAATCCCAACCCCCAAAACCTGCCTATGCAGTTGAGTAATAAGCCCCATTGAAGAATAGGGCTTAGGATATGAGGTTCAAGGTGTGGACATTGGAAGAACATTAAAAATGTTTTGATGACTTTATGAGTCAGGTATTAGATGCGAGCAGTGAATCAGATGTTTGGTTGGCACCTGGGAGAGAAATTGTGGAGTTATAAATGAAAATTTGGTGGAATATTGATGCAACCATCAGAGCTGTAGATGATTTTTACTCGATGACCATCTGATCTTTTAGGGAGAAAATTTTCCTTTTTCAATTACTTTGGCATTGTGGGAGGAAATAAATAGAAGATTGTTTGAAAAAAGGGCAAGGAATGCTTCCAAAATTTGTTAACTGGTCCTTCATCATGGGGCGGCTTTGACTGAAAAACGAATTTTGATCAATTTTGTTGGAAGCTCTAGATTAATTGTTTTTCACGCTTTTTTACTAAAGGAATGGAAAAATTTTATTTATCTTTTGTTCCTTATGAGACCTTTCTAGCTCTTGCCAACAAAAAACAAACCTGGAAAAAAAGGGGGAAAAGAATGGAGTTCTGATTTAGCTCACTTTGCGACCCATGGTCCTAAATATGGCTGGTTCTAGCTAAATACCATCTTTAGGAGGCACATTATAACCTTTAGTTGTGGTTCCATTTTAACTCTTGCTGATTTCCTCATTGTTAATTCATCTGCAGTGCTTTCAATTCAGATATGAATTCTGGATGAACTTATTCACTTTGGTTTCAAGAATTTGCATACTGTAGCCTGTATGGATCTTAACCATGTCATTTCTTTGCAGAAACCTGGAGGAATCATTGCTCTCCTTGATGAGGCTTGGTATGCCAATGTTTCTTTTGATTTGTTTTTCCCAAGAATTCTTGGGGGAAGTGGGCCTCTATTCATTATTTATGTTGTCATAGAAAGACTAAGTCTTAAAAATCTGTTGAAGGAATAGATTTTTTAAGCTTCTCCTTTCAAAGCAAGAATGGAACTGGCTTTTACTTTTATTTGTTTCACTTATTCTATTTCCAGTATGTTTCCAAAGTCTACACATGAAACATTTTCCCAGAAGCTTTATCAGACGTTCAAAAATCACAAACGCTTCGTCAAGCCAAAACTTTCCCGTACCGATTTTTCCATTGCTCACTATGCAGGAGAGGTGAGTTTGAGTGCAGCGACATTAAATTTTTTGTAAGATGAGTTTCTGTTGCATTTAAATATCTTCACACTGTATATTTCTTTTCAGGTGTTGTATCAGTCTGATCAATTTCTAGATAAAAATAAAGACTATGTTGTCCCTGAGCATCAGGACTTGTTGAGTGCTTCCAAATGTCCTTTTGTAGCAGGTTTATTCCCTACGATCCCTGAGGAGACAACCAAATCTTCTAAGTTCTCTTCCATTGGTTCTCGCTTTAAGGTATTTCTTTTTCTTTGATCTTGTTAACAAGATAGATTTCACTTATTTATGTTTAGTAAAAGGCATCAATGTACTCATCTTTCAGATCAGGTCCCAGCAATACTCTTAACTCCCTTTTTTACTGTAAGACAAGTTAATCTGATCATGATAGAATCTGAATGATGCAGCTGCAACTACAGCAATTGATGGAGACACTAAATTCAACAGAACCTCACTACATTAGATGTGTGAAGCCAAACAATCTTCTCAAACCTGCTATATTTGAGAATGTCAACATCATGCAGCAACTGCGATGTGGTGTGAGTATAATTTGAAATCAAGTGTTCTTTAGATGCTTTATACAAGCAGCTATCTTTTTCCAGTAATTTCTGCCCCTTTAATACCTATTCATTGTTGTGTAGGGTGTTTTAGAGGCTATCAGAATTAGTTGTGCAGGATACCCTACTCGCCGTACATTTTTTGAATTTCTCGTCCGGTTTGGTATTCTTGCACCAGAGATCCTGGAAGGGAAGTAAGTACCCTCTATATAGCTTCAATTGTAAACTATGTCAGATGTTTCTCCTACTTTGTGGATGTTTGTAGTTGGTCACCTTGTAGTTCCTGGTCAAATCTGCTGATTTTACTTGATCATAGAGGATGTTCTCTTGTCTGAGTATCTTACTTGATCATAGAGGATGTTCTCTTGTCTGAGTATCTTTTGTTCCTGTACAGCTACGATGAAAAGATTGCATGCAAAAAGATACTGGAAAAGAAGGGCCTTGCTGGTTTTCAGGTACTGTGGCTGTCCTTAGTCATTACACTTGGTATATGAAGGCAACTTCTCTAGAAGTTGAATTCCCTTCCATGGCTGTGTAGTACACTTAAACTAGATACTCTAGCAAAGTAGCACTCGTTCATTTGGCATTCATCTCTATAGGATTACCAAGGACCTACTTCTTGTCCATGCAATCAGTACAAACTCAGACCATTCTGTTCCTTTTCTCTTCTTAATTTCCCATTAAATGATAGTTTGTGCTTGTTAGGGGTTTTGCTTATTTTAAGGGACTACCAAATGGTTTTGCAGATAGGGAAAACCAAGGTTTTTCTAAGAGCTGGCCAGATGGCCGAGTTAGATGCAAGGAGAGCTGAGGTACTTAGTAGTGCAGCCAAAACTATTCAGCGGAAAATACGAACACATATAGCGCAGAAGCAGTTTGTTGCATTGCGGAAGGCTTCTATCTGTATTCAGTCTTGGTGTAGAGGTGGGTCCATCTGAAAATGCTTACAAAACATTAAATTAGGTTTATAGTCATGCATTGCCACTCATTTTTATTGGTTTTGTTGCTCGATAAGGTAATTAGAAGCACATATGGTTATGGTATCAGCTTAGCCAAGTCATGCTAATTTGTGGCATGGAAATCTACAATATTTTTTCTTTTTCATCTTGAAAAAAAGGGGGGAAATTTACGTGTTTGCAATATCACCTGTAGGAAGAATGGCTAGCAAACTTTATGAGCTCATGAGAAAGGAGGCAGGTGCTTTGAAAATTCAGAAAAACGCTCGCAGATATCAGTCCAGAAAGGTTTACAACCGGCTCCGGTTATCAGTGCTTGCCTTGCAGACAGGTTTAAGGGCAATGGCTGCTCGTGATGAATTTAGATTTAGGAGACAAACTAAAGCAGCAATTGCCATTCAGGTTATTTACTTGACACTATAGAACTTAGAAGACCCATTTTGTTGTTTGCACTGCTCTCTCCTGGGAAAAATAATAATAAATGTGCAGGCCCAGTGGCGTTGTCATAGAGCTTCATCCTACCATAGGAAGCTTAAGAGGGCAGCAATTGTGTCTCAATGCAGATGGAGGGGAAGAATTGGCAGAAGAGAGCTGAGGAAGCTCAAAATGGTTAGTACTGGGGATTCTCGACGAGAAGTTGTAATACTTTTTTTTTTTTTTTTTTTGAATATTCTGTACCAGAAAATTTCAACATTTTTATTGTTTGATGCAAATTATTGGTGAGGACAGTTAGGGATCAGATGCTGGCTCCAATTGAGGGCATACCTGTGATGCATATATGACACATTTGACTCATTCCTTTTATGACAATGCATTTGACTGAAAGTAATGAACACTCATTTTTTGTTGAACTAATCTTGATGACATGTTTGGTCTAAGAGGTAAATATTTATATTTTTTTCTTGCTATCTATCTCTCATTAAGCATGTTGAATGAGGCATGAAAAAATGTCAAGCATACTCTGACAAATTGCCTTGTGGAGATGTCTGTGTATTAATTATAAAACCATATTAGAATTGAGAAAATATAGAAACATCTGAAGCCATGCAGTTATACATTAAAATTCCAATGTAAATACAGTAATTTTCCTTCGTGAGTTACGAACCTCTGACTTTGTAATTTCTGTGCAACACATCTATGTGCTCAAACTTATGTGAATAGTTTCTTTAGAACATGTATAATAAAACTTGTGTATTTTCCACATTACACATAAAAATAAGTCAAAATATAAAATAATACTACTTTTTAGATTTAGCATTTAAACTTGCCCCCAAAAAAAAATGTTTATTAAGCTTCTGATTAGTGTATTAATATGCATGTCCTTTCCTCAAAAGGGGAAGGAAAAAAAAAAAAGATGCATGTCCCATGAATGTCATATGTCAATCGCTTGCACCCTATGGGCATTCCCAACATGAAGATCTTCGTCATGATCAACTGCCCTTTAACAGAATGGCATTCACTTTTGCACAAGGTAAAAAAATGGTGGTGTGATTATGCTTTGTGACCAGATGAAAGATATGGTGTGTGAATGATAACTTAATGTGCTTTCATTCATTTTTATTAATAAAGAAGTGTCTTTTTTCAACATGCACATATATCTCATGAAATATTCAGTGCAAACCTTGCTTCATGGATATGACATATTTGAAGTGAATCTTTGAACTCATTTCATATCTTCACCTCATGTAGCCAATTTCAAGTACTGATGTGCATTTACAATTTTGTGAAGGCTGCAAGAGAAACAGGTGCACTTCAAGAAGCAAAGGATAAGCTAGAAAAACGAGTAGAGGAGCTCACATGGCGTTTGCAGTTGGAGAAACGCTTAAGGGTAATATTAATTTTGTGCATACAGTTTTTGTATTTTATGCAAAAGAGATTGTCACAATGTAATGTGCTTTCTATGTACACATCCGCCCAATACTTCACAAATTATGATTTGTAGCATTCAGATTCTTGCATCCATCAATCTATACTTGTAGAGTGTGAAAAATTAAATTCAAATTATATGATGCTTGATATATATTTCCTCTTACCGAGATCTTATATATTGTATGCAGACTGACTTGGAGGAAGCAAAAACACAGGAGATAACCAAATTGCAAAATTCATTGCAAGATATGCAGATCAAAGTTGATGAAACAAATGCTTTGCTTGTGGTGGAACGAGAGAATGCACGAAAGGCAATTGAAGAGGCACCCCCTGTTATCAAAGAGACTCCGGTTGTTGTCCAAGATACTGAAAAAATTGATTCTTTAACAGCGGAAGTGGAGAACTTGAAGGTAGTTCGATTTAGTCATAGTAAAGATGCCTTCTCTTTAATCATCAAGACGAGCATTGTGTTAGTTTTTACAGGATTTCAGCCAATGCTTCAAATGTCCAACATCTGCTTAACATATTTCATTTTAAAAATCAAGAGCAATAATCACTACTGAGAATTTGTCTGAACTAGCAGACTAATGATAAACATGAAGACAGTCAAGTGGTTCTATAAGGAGTCAATTTCCAAACCACATCTTTAGAGAGGTAGTCCTGGGTCAACTGGTTTGTCTGTCCAGTGATTGAGGGCCTTAGGGAAGAAGGGGAAGATCAGTAGCAGCGGGGAAGGATGGGAATCATAGACTCACACAGAGTGCAAATTCAACCAATTCTCACTCAAAAATTAATTCACTCTAACTTGTCCATCGGTTACAGCCAACATACAGAAAAGTAAAGACTCAATTAGAAACTCAACTGAAATAGTATCTAGCCTAAAGTAGGAAACTAATGTAAGGAAAGAAATCCTAGTTCCTACATTCAAATCTGGAAAATAAAAGGCATGAAATAAAAGACAAGTAAACTACTAATTTTATTTTCAACCCTTGTTGGACCAGAACCCTGGGCTGGACCGGTTCTTCTTGGCTCTTGGCTTCCAAAGATGCTTGTCCAACCAAGCAAGTGCAGCCATGTCTGCATCATCTAGTTTTCTCTCGTTTAAGAATTTTGCTTTTCCTGATACCTTTTCATGCTTTAGCCCATTAAAATGACTTCTCCATTATCCAAATTCCAGTTGCATCTATTCAACTTTTGATGGATGATACAGTACACAGAGTATCCCTGTCCTCCCAATATCTTGATATACTATTTTTGAAGGTGCAGTTCATTCATTAACACTAATGTTTTTGTGTATTGGTTTGAATTTTTTTTTCCCCCCACTGTAGGCATGTTAAGTGGGAATGGCATATAATGATATGACCAGATTTAC